>NC_058371.1:4450000-4722500 GCF_018350175.1 Felis catus
AAGGACAGAAAAGAGCGGAAAAAAAAATGTTGGTACTAAATTTGAAACACCCCTTTAGAAAATATTTTCACAATAGGAAGGGCCATTAATACATCTATGACTGCTGTAGGTAGCATGTTTTATTTTTTTTCTTTTTCTCTTTTAATTCCAGTAGACTCTGAGCCTAGGAACAATTTCAAAAGAATTCTCGTGGAATTTTCTTCAAAAGATCCTCGCTCCATTAAAAGAAAATCACAGGTCCAAAATGGCGTCACTTAGCCCAAGTCACCAAACACAGGCTAATCCCGAACCTCACTGCAGCTTCGACTTTCCCCAGGAATGTAGTATTAATGGAACTGTCAGCATCAGTGAGGTAAGCTATCACATGGGCTCTCTCCATCCACCAAAAGAAAGAAGATGAGGTCTTAGGCAGGATAAGACCCCCTGCCCTCTCTCCTAAGGGAAGGTGACCTTTCCTGAAGTAATCCGTCCTTTTCTTTTGCTAATAAATTCTTATCTCACCCTCTTTCTTTGAAAAAAACTTTCACTTTGTAGACTGCTCAGAGCATCTCTCCACTGGCCAGATGTGATGCTTGCCCAATTTATGCATAGCTTAATAAAGCCAATTAGACCTTCACATTTACTTGATTAAATTGTGTTTTCAACACCCTCTCAGAGGACAGTATTCAAACATCGAAGGAAGCACCTTGACTGGAGGAGTTTTGTTTCGTATTGGTAATTATTATGTCAACAAGATGGTGCTTCTACAAGGACCGATAGCTGGTTTGTTAGGTGCCTAATGTGGGAAAAGGCACCAGGCTTGGTGTTTTACATATTCATCTCACTGGAAGTAAAACTGGCAGCTCAAGTCAGTGATTTAAAATATGTGATTTACTAAAAATGCTACAAAGGGCATTTTGTCACGAGAAATTCTATAAAAGACACGTTAAGAGCCATGAAGAAGAAATTACTAACCCCCTTGGAGGTCATGGAATGGGACTGGACATTATGGAAGTTGGTGTCACAGACCACTGAGTCTCTTCTGTTTCATTTCCTTGGGCTCCACTGTCTGTGAATGCATTAGTCCTTGACCTCCACTCACGATTTGCAGTACAGCATTATTATTCAAAATCGGCTGAGGACGTCACTAAGCAGAAGTGCTCTTGAGTGTAGGAACATCATTTTATGTTGGTCCGTTCCAACCACTCTTTTCTGATATTTAAAAGCCTTTGGCGAGTATACGGCACAAGAGAAATGGCCTAAAAATCTCTAAGTTAGAAACACAAAGGGAGGATTACAAGACTGGCATCTCTCACTGCGGACTGCCAATTTCTTTTCTTCCATGTCAGTGCAGAGAGATTTGCCATCTGCCCGAACAGAGTGAAAAAGAGTGAGGCAGAAGTGAACAGAAAGAAAGGCTTTGAGACACTAAGATATTTGGAACCGGTAATCATCTATTTTTTACGAGAAGATATGCAGATTGTCTTTAACTAGGCAGTTAGTAAAAATTTCACAGTTGGATAATAATGACCGTCTACTTTTTTTTCTCTATTTTAACTTGTAATGTGAAATGTGCTTTATTTCTCCCTTTCTTTCGGGACTGTTAAGCTTTGTTCCAGGGCTAAGTTGGGTACATGACCATACAGCTGAAGTTTTTATTTCAGAGACCCTAATCTGGATAGATATTAACAGATACCAGTATGGGTGTACGAGAGAACACAATTCCCCCAAACTGTGCTTGATCTACATGTGAGGCTCGCAGAAACAGAGTAAAATTTTCTGCAAGGATGATTCTGCAGGCATTAGCGGCAGTCATATCAGGCTGCCTTGACTACATGGCGTGATTTTAGGGATACTGAGAAAGTTCTTCTGCCAAAATTGGTCCCTCCTGCACCTCAAATGCCCACCATTAAAGTCATTCATTTGAGTTAAGAAAATTGCCAGTAAGACCTCTATTAAAATGCAAATGTGTTCCCTGGGTGGGGAAACACATTAAATCATTATCAGCCATTAACACTTTAGACCAAATTAGTTTCAGATTTATTAGCCAATTACTCAAAGTACAGGGGGAACGCCATGCAGGAGAGGTTAGTTTAAGTTGGTTTGGAGAGAACTGGGAGAAGAACCATCCAGCGAGGTCTTGCAAGGGATTTCAGTCTTTTCATTATTCAGGAGTCTTTGAAAAAATGAAATGATATGTAACATTCTCGCATCAAAATATCAAAAAGTAGAGGGGCAGCTGGCTGGCTCAGCCGGTAGAGCTGCGACTCTTGACCTCGGGATGGTGGGTTTGAGCCCCACATTGGGTGTCGAGATAACTTAAAAATAAAATCTTTTCTTAAAAATATCAAAAAGTAGAACTGCTCCCAAGAGAACATAGTTTCAGGACCCAGAGTAGTAAGTGACCTTGTCCTCCACACTCCTGCCACGCTGTACCTCCAGTGCGGTTCCTGACACAGCTCCAAAATCCTGCATTTCTGAGACCCAGATTTTGGAAACCGTTAAATCAGGTATTCTAGCCTCCATGCTTTCTCCTGCCCTCTTTTCCCTATGTACAGAAGTACAGTGGAAACCAGAGATGGAGCTGGAGGGAGGCACTTGGAAAACCAGCTCCCCTGGGTGGCAAACACCCAACTCCACGAGTCCAGTACAACGACTGGCTCTCCTATCACTCTGCTACGTCCCCGCCAGTCAGGAAAACATATAGACACAACCTAAATGAGTATCTATACCCTGTTTTCTCTTCAAGGCCATCCTTGATGTTCATTTCAAGCCTAACCAAATGGTGAAGGTGTCGCTTCAAAAAAAAGCTTCAAATCTCCGTAGGAGCATCTTTGTCCCCAGAATAGCTGAGAAACAGTTTCAAGAAGAAGGAACAGATGGAAAAGAACCCCCGTGGCTACTGGATCAGGCCACCCTTGACCTACCTTGGCATCTTGCTAAAGTCTACACTCCTCTGTGAACTCATAAGAAATGCAGATCCTTGGACAGTGGAGGCTGTGATCTTCAGAATCAAGCAGAATGATCCTACCATAAACTAGGTAGCCGGCCAGTACTTGATCAATTTCTGAATTCCAAGTATCCTCAGGAAGGAAATCTAGATCATTCGTGCATTGCCACCAAAGTCTGGTGGTGAAGGATTAGGCAAAATAGTGCATATCATATAAACATACATAACATGTGCACGTTAAGAAATGTGTATAGAGTGAAAGACAAGAAAAGGAATAAAAAAAAAGAACAGAAAGAAAGAAATAGCAATTCTAAGTCAAAGTACTAGGGTGGGTGCTTTTATATACATCTTCTAGTAGTTTGCTTTCATATAATTTAAATATTTCCAGTGTAATTCTTGTGTCATCCCGGGAACTCTTATTTGAAAAAGTCCAGCAAAATGACCCAATCTTCACACCACTTATATACAAAAGCTAATACAACGAATATAACGCTAACTATGCCTTAGTGATTTTGCTCTTTTACAGGGAAAAAAAGAGGAAATGTGATATACGTCTAAGTGTTTTCGTGGATTTGCGTTCATAAGCTAAACCGGGTTAGTCGTGAAAAAGGCTAAGAGTTCATCAGAGCCAACTTGGTATCACTCCTGGATGGTGTTTACAAAGAATATCACAAATTCACAAAGGAAATTGGAAAGCGATGTTGAACACTGAATATAGAAAAAACTTAAAACAAATACCTTTGTTCTCCTCTCTTTTCTATTCACTCCCATTCGCCTAACCATCTCAGCCGCTTCACAGTTTTACACACCATGTATCAACTGACGATCCCCCAATCCACATCTCCAACCCAGAGTTCCCCTTCCACATCCAAGCATCTCCCTTACAGTTTCATGAGGATGTGTCCCAGGCCTCTAAAGCTTAACATGTACCAAAAGGAGCTCTTGATTTTTTTCTTTTTCAAAATCATTCTTAATTAGGGCAATTTTATCCTTCTGGGTGCCTAATTCATCCACCCTGGGACCTTCCTTAGCCCCTCTCTTTCTCTCACACAAATCCAAATTGTCAAGAACTACCCTCCAAAGGAACGCATCTAACCTGCTCCAGCCAAGTCATCAGGAATATTCCTTAGATTATGGTGGGAGCTTCTCAAGGGGCATCCTTGTTTCTGCCTTGGTCCCTGTAGAGTCCATTCTTGACGCAACAGCTAAAACCATGCTGTCAATCATTCTTGCACAATGTAAATCAGATCATGTGGTACTTCTGCTTAAACTCATGAGTGCTCCTGAGAAGAGACTGGGGTCGATTAAAAGCCAACAAGGAGCAAAGAAATGGGCCTATTCCGGGCATGGGAGTCGGCTGAATGTGCCTCAACAGAGAGCTACCTGACGGGTCACACTCAGGTCTCATGTGGGCTGAGGGTTTGCCGGCAGCTAAGGAGATTCACCCTTCTCCCTCCCTTCTGCCATAAGGCCATGTCAGCCATCCACCTGCCTGTGTACCCAGAGAGGGCACTAGGAGGGAAGATCTTCTGACTGATGAGCACTGATTTTCTTTTTTTTAAGAGAAGATAAGCATTTCTCAAGTGACTAATCTGGAATAAATCATATTTCAACTATGTTTGACATTTTAAATATATATCTATTACTTATCATTCTTATGTTTACCATTAACTCTTGGGTAAGAGGTTATATATTTAGGAGGAAGACAATATAAGCTATATAAAAGAATAAACACACTATTTTTTTCATGCTTATTTGTGTTAAAAGGTGAAACATCATTAAATACCTGACATAATGTCTCGTTGATTGATGAGTCACTTTTTTATTTTGTCTTTATGATTTAATGATGTCAAGAATAAGTGTGATGTAAAAAATGGCATTGAAATAAATGCCAGTTGAATACTAAAAGCAAAAGTTCAGAAAATGTAGGGGCGCCTGGGTGGTGCAGTCGGTTAAGCGTCCGACTTCAGCCAGGTCACGATCTCGCGGTCCGTGAGTTCGAGCCCCGCGTCAGGCTCTGGGCTGATGGCTCAGAGCCTGGAGCCTGTTTCCGATTCTGTGTCTCCCTCTCTCTCTGCCCCTCCCCCGTTCATGCTCTGTCTCTCTGTCCCAAAAATAAATAAATGTTGGAAAAAAAAATTAAAAAAAAAAGTTTAGAAAATGTATATTTGAAATGTATATATGGTATAATACATGTGACATATATGTGTGTTTTATACGAATATATATGATTTTTTATTTTATGCTCATTATTATGTTAAAAAATTCTGATGGCTTTGGTCGGGTTGGCAAAGTCTAGGAAATTAAAGAAGAATATTTAAAATTAGCAGTATTTGAGAGAAAAATTATCCCGTATAAACAAAGACATATTAAATGATCATTTAAACGATTATATTTCCAGTTATAAATCTCCATAGTAAATAACTTTTCACTTGATTAAGTTTTCTTTGAATGTAAAATGAGAAATATAATGAAAGAACGTGAGTTCTGACACGCATGTACAGATTTATTTCACTTACTCATCTATCTATTTGGGGGTTCTTCTCCCCCACATAATTATTTCCTTAATTTCTTCAAAATCAACTTCAGCAAGTCCTTGAAGGAACCATGAATATAAAGTCCTCGGCACATAATAATCAATAATATTAACTGTACTATTAGCATGGCTGCTGTTCCCTACCCCCATACAATGGCCTCATTTCCACATGTCTTTCCAAATGTATTTTCTCCTTTCTTTAAGACAATTTTGGATTGTCAAATACCTCAGCCATTGACAAAATAGATTCATTTATGTTGAATTGGAAGAGAGCCTGTGGAAGGAACTATGTGGAATAATCATAAAATGGGATAGAAAGTCACGAAAGAGCTTCCCTTTCAAGGTCTGGTGATGCCCCTTCTTCCCACTTACCCCAACTTTCAAATAGTTTATCATAAATACAGGCTACTTTTCCTGTCTGTTTGACACATGTGTTTTATCTGTGCCAATCACAGAAATAAAACTTCGACACTTATACAATAAAATATACAATATTTTAAAATGTAGGAGAACCAATATATTGAGTGGGACTTTTTCTTTTCTCTCATTTTTAATTTATTAGAGAGAGAGAGAGAGAGAGAGAGAGAGAGACAGCAGAGGAGAGAGGTGGAGAGAGAGAGAGAGAGAGAGAGAGAGAGAGAGAGAGAGAAAATCTTAAGCAGGGCCCCACCCAGTGTGGAGCCCAACGTGGGGCTCAATCCCACAAGCATAAGATCATGACCTGAGCTGAAATCAAGAGTCAGACGCTTAACTGACTGAGCCACTCAGTCATCCCTGGTACTTTTTCTTAAATTTATACTTGGAAAGTAAAACTTACAACCTTGAAAGGCAATTTTGCTGTTATTACTACAAGGTTTTTAGATTTTCACAATACTTCAACATCCATTACCTACATTTATTCATTTTCATTTGACTAATACATTTCAATCACAGGCATTAAGTCAATTTACTATATTCTTGTAGCAAATGTGTAGTAGAGGTCTCCTGAATCTACGGTCTATTCAGAATTTGAAGAAAGTATTTGCTTAAAGTTCCAAATCAGTTTGCAAATTACAGCCTTACTCACCATGATTTAATTCTGTGGTTTTGCGAAAAAAAAAATCTCCAGATATTTCACGCACGATGCAGCGTAGCCATATTCAGTGAAATGCCGATTACCACTAGGCGTTGCTGCCCTACTGAATCAGATAAAAGTATTGCAATATAGCTAAAAGCTTTACGTAGATGTATTTCTGTTCTTAATCGCTATAATGTAGACAGTTTGATAAATAAGGTTGTCTCTTGTGTTTTTCTACTTTAGGAGGCTGTGTATTTCACAGATGACACACACCACACACAATCAACTCCACTGGGTTGAGCTCTAAGTATTATTTTTTACTATAGACCTTTTTTTCCCTCCCCATGTGGTTTTCGGAAAATTAACTAAAACTAAGGCCTAAGTAAGTAAGGGTGGAACGAAAAAGTCAGTGTTTTGCTTTTCTTGTGCCATTTTCAGACTTCTTTCAGCAACTAATGAACCAGAAAGAACCAAATCTTGTGTATACATAGATTGGAATTAAATCTCTAGGAAAGTGGGATAAAATTGGCATTTAGATTTTTATTTTAAAAAAATTTTTTTAATTTATTTATTTACTTTGAGAGAGAGAGAGAGAGCGTGCATGAGCAGGGGAGGGGCAGAGAGAGTAAAGAGAGAGGGAGAGAATCCCAAGCAGGCTCCACGCTGTCAGCCCAGAGCCTGAGTCAGGCCTTGAACTCACGGACCATGAGGTCATGACCTGACCCGATATCAAGAATAGTTTGCTTAATTGAAGGAGCCACCCAGGAGCCCCTAGATGTTTAAAATAGGATTTAATAAGTCAAAAAATAAACTTAGTTTAATTATGACTCAGTGACAACTGTGACTTCTGGTGAAAATAGTTGCTGGAGACAGACTTTTCTCTTTATTCCTGAATATCATATAAAATCAATGAGAAAAAATGTCCTCTTCTACTCCTGAAACCAACATTGCACTGTATATTAAGTAAAATTTAAGGAAAAAAAAGAAAAAAAAGACAAAATATTCTCACCCTTTCTTCTCTTGCCCTCAAAATGGGAAAATACACTGAAGAATGAGATAATTTCAAGTCATGCATACAGAAATGAAGAGAAGTGCCCCGAAGTGGCAAGTCTAAGAATGTACACACACACACACACACACACACACACACACACACACACACACACGGCGCATCCGGGAAGCAAATTATGTGTATTTCAGTAATGGTGAAGAAGTTTCGGTGGAGGGAGAGGTTGGTTAGGGAATTTCCTTTGCTTCAGAAGAGGCTGAGTGACCCAAAGAATGACACCGAGAAGCCATGCCTGGAAGAATCAGCCCATGTAGTGAGAGGAAAAAGTCTTCTCTCCGCGGAAAATCCTAACACCCGGAAGCCTGACCACCCCATGTCTCCTCTCACACCAGCAATCACCTGGAGTTCATAAGTCCAAGAATATTCAGCACTTTCTTACTCGGTTATCAGTAATAAATAGGTACTGGCACTCAGTGCGGTAGTCCCCCCTTCCCCAGGGTGTGACTTTCCACAGCCTCAGGTGTCGCGGTCACCCACGGTCCAGAATCAGGTGCACCTCCTCCTGAGTACAGTCAGGAGGTCACGAGTCACTCACCCCACGTCACCTCATCGTGCAGGCGGCTTGTCACGCACATCAGCACAACAAGAAGAAGGGGGAGCGAGGGACAACAAGGTATTTTGACAGAGAGGGACCACATCCACATAGCTTTTATTACAGTCCCTGTTATAATCACTGTATTGTACTATTACTTGTTGTTAATCTCTTACTGTGCCTAATGCAGAAATTAAACTTCATTACACGTACGTTGTACAGGAAAAACAAACACAGTATACACAGGCTTCAGTACAACCCACAGATTCCGACGTGCCCTGGGGCTCTCGGAACATATACGCTGCCGATAAGAGAATCATGCCGTAGTATAATTAAAAGGGTGGGAAAGAGCAGTAAAGTGTATAAACTTGACTGCATTAAGGAAAAGTGTATATGATTATGTCTCGTATTATGAAAACTCCACAGTTATTTTTACAGAGGAACAGAAACAGAACGGACAAAGAAGATGTGGTTTGTATACACAACGGAACACTACTTGGCAACGAGAAAGAATGAAATCCTGCCAGTTGCAGCAACGTGGATGGAACTGGAAGGTATGATGCCGAGTGAAATAAGTCAGTCAGAGAACGACAGGTACCATACGTTTTCACTCATATGTGGATCTTGAGAAACTTAACAGAAGACCACGGGGGAGGGGGAGGGGGAAAAATAGTTTCAAACAGAGAGGGAGGGAGGCAAACCATAAGAGTCTCTTAAATACAGAGAACAAATTGAGGGTTGATGGGGGGTGAGGGAGAGAAGGAAGTGGGTGTTGGACACTGAGGAGGGCACCTGTTGGGATGAGCACTGGGTGTTGTATGGAAGCGATGAACCACGAGAATCTACCCCAAAAGCCAAGAGCACGCTTTACACACTGTATATTCGCCTGTGTGACAAATCGTATGTTAAAAAATTAAAAAAAAAACAGGAACAAGGCAAAGATTGCTAATACTTCTCGTATCACTTAATATTTTACAGGAATTAATGGCTACATTAAAATATAAATAAATAAAATGTATAAACCATGAAAAAGAGGAGATAAAGAGGTGTCACTAGTTGCTTATGATATGACTGCATACCAGAAAGTCAAACGAAATCAATTAAAAAAAAGTTGCTACAAACTAAGGAAAAAATTCAGTAAGACAACAGAAACTACCTACAAAATAATTATTAACTTTCATGTAAAAAAAGCCACAACCGGTAGAAGATTTTCATGGAAGAAGAGATTCCATTTACTACACCAACAAAAACTTAAAATGGGAGGGGATAAACTTAACAACAAATATTCAAGAAGAAATTTAAGAAAACTTTTTGAAACAGTCCTGAAAGACACTGCAACATTAAGTGAATGAAAAGCCATATGTTTAGAAGCTATATGTATATACTTTTTATATTTTTTTTATGTTATTTATTTCTGAGAGAGAGACAGAGTGAGAGCAGGGGAGGGGCAGAGAGAGAGAGAGGGAGACACAGAATCCAAAGCAGGCTCCAGGCTCCGAGCTGTCAGCACAGAGCCCGACGCGGGGCTCGAACCCATGAACCGTGAAATCATGACCTGAGCCAAAATTGGACGCTTAACCGACTGAGCCACCCAGGTGCCCCATACATGATTTTATAAAAGAAAGATGTTCACCACATATTGACATTTAAAATAACTTTAAGATGTAGTGTTATAAGAAAACAACACAATAAAGAGGAAATTCATACTATGTTCTCATTTGTGAAACAGGAAGAGCTAGAATACTGAAAAAACAAGTGGCTTGTTTTTATGCACAAAGAATCTCTGGTGGATGAACAAGAAACTAATGACATTAGTATCCCAGAGAAGGGTGTGGGAGAGACAGCAGAGGCAGACGAGGGAGACTTTACGCAACACACATTTTTAAATTATAAATTTCCTATGTGGTGCCTGTGACCTCCACGACTAAATAAATACATTTTAGTAAGAAATAATGGTGTCCTGACACTATTCTCCTTCTCTCTCTCCCCCATGTCTCTCTCCCTCCCCCTTCTCTCTCTCCCTCTCTCTGTTTCTCTCCCTTTCTCTTTCCCTCTATCTCTCTCTCCTCCCTCTCTTTCTCTCTCCATCTCTCTCCCTCTCTCTTTGTGTGTCACTCTCTCTTCCTCTCCTCACTCTCTCTCTTTGTTTCTTTCCCTCTGTCATTCTCTTCCTCTCTCTCTCTCTCCCCCTCCCTCCCCTCCTCATGATTTTCACTGTACTAGAAATGTTCTTAAAAGACTCTGTCATTTATTGGTTCATTTCTCCTGAAACTGGGCCTTTCATTTCCTTCAAATGTTTTATAACTAAATTGTTCTTAAAAAAATCTACTTTAATGACCAACTTCCTTAAAAATTTTCAAGAATTATGGAATGATGTCCAACGTCTTACAGAAGTCAGAGAGGAGAAGCCTCCGGACGGGCAAGGTAAATACAAACCTGGCTCCCTTTCCCACTTTACTCAAAAGCTACATGTCCATTTACTCTGTACTCCCAGATGGGAGTAATTTGATTTATGAATTTTAGTAAAAGCTAGGGTGTTTTAAATTGCTTAAAGCATTCGCAATATGCATTTGTGAGTTTGAAAGGGTAAATTACTATTTCCCTTTGAGACCGTGAACTGTTGCCTTTCACTTTCATAAATAAAATTTTATCTCATTAAAGTGGTAGACAGCACTGACAAGGACGCCTTATATAAGTCTCGTGTATATACATTCAACTCCCATTTGACTGATTTTACCAATTTTTGATAGCTACCAACGCCTCCACTTAAGATTTCTCTCTTCTATATTTTACCTGCAAAATAATAAGCTGTTCTTATTGAATTTAAATGCTTACTTACAGATCATTAAACCTTTTAAGGGAAGGATTCCTGTGGTGAGCTTTATAAAATAAAAATTCCTTTACAACATGAAACATCACTTCTTCGTTTATGGTTTGAGACTTTTGTATTTTGGGTTCTCAAAGTCAGTGGGTACATAGGCATATTTAAAAGGGAAATTTGAGGGGTGCCTGGGTGGCTCAGTCGGTTGGGCGTCCGACTTCAGCTCAGTTCATGATCTCACGGTCTGTGAGTTCGAGCCCCGTGGCGGGCTCTGTGCTGACAGCTCAGAGCCTGGAGCCTGCTTGGGATTCTGTGTCTCCCTCTCCCTCTGCCCCTCCCCTGCTCACGCTCTGACTCTCTCTGTCTTTCAAGAATAAATAAACGTTAAAAAATTTTTAAAGGGAAATTTGATCTTTTGCTGTGTTTTGGTAATGAATATATATTAGCATAATGGTCTTAGCAAATCTGGAGAGCTTTCACGAACATAGAAAGAAATTCTGTAAGATTGCTTCTTCTCTAAACAAAGTCTATTTCACCAGAATAATACAGTGTAATATATTGCCTTAAAGAAAGTGTGAGGAATGAGACACAATGCAAAGCTAGCAGCTATTACTTCTCATTCGAAGTGTAATATTAAAATATCTTCTTAATGTTTAAAAAATTGAAGTTTTGTAAGATCATCTTGGCCAATATTTTATGATTTAGAATTCCATTAAAAGGTATAGGGAACCAGGGCACCTGGGCGGCTCTGTCGGTTGAGCGTCCGACTCTTTTTTGTTGTTTAATATTAAAAAAAAATTTTTGTTTTGAGAGAGAGAGAGAGAGAGGGAGGGAGGGAGGGAGAGATGAAGAGGCAGAGAATCCCAAGCAGGCTCTACACTGTCAGTGCAGAGCCCGACACAGGGCTTGAACTCATGAATAGTGTGATCACGCCCTGGGCTGACATCACCAGTTGGTCACATACCCAACTGAGCCACCCAGGCGCCCTGAGCATCTGACTCTTGGTTTTGGCTCAGGTAATAATCCCAGGGTTGTGGGATGGGGCCCTGTGTTGGGCTCTGCACTGAAAATGGAACCTTCTTGGTATTCTCTCTCTCTCCCTCTCCCCCTCTCTCACTCTCATGCTCTTTCTAAAATAAAAAAATTGTTTTAAAAAAACAAGTAAAGTATGGGACACCCAGGTGGCTCAGTCAGTTAAGTGTCTGATTCTTGATTTCAGCTCGGGTCATGATCTCATGGTTCATGGGATCGAGCCTTACATCAGGCTCTGTGCTGTCAGCTTGGGATTCTCTCTCTCTCTCTCTCTCTCTCTCTCTCTCTCTCTCTCTCTCTCTCAAAATAAATAAACATGAAACAAAAAGTTAATAAGGGCCATTATGAAATAATAGAAAGAATCCTTAGACCCAAACAGAACACCAAGATTCTAGTGTCATCTATGGCACTGACATACCTACTCACAGTGATCAAATGTCCTAACTTCCATAAACCTGTGACTCACCGTCTTTTAGGTCCCCCCTCCCCTGGCTGCTTAGAAGAAAGATGACAGCTGATCCCTGAGCAATATGGATTTAGGGCCTCTGATGTGGGTGCAATTGGAATCCTCATATAATTTGGCTCCTCCAAAACTTAACTACTAACAGCCTACAATTGACCAGAAGCCTTACTGATAATAGTCAATTAAACATATTCTGTACATTAGATGTAATACATACTGATTGTTACAATAAGGTAAACTAGAGAAATATTTAAAAATAATAAAGAGGAAAACATTTACAGTGCTGAAGTATATTTATAAAAAGAATCCACCTGTAAGTGGCCTTGTGCAATTCAAACCTATGTTGTTCAAGGTTAACTGCATTTTTACTTGAACTGAATTTAAGTATATAGCTATTCTTGGGTTTATGGGTTCATTTATAAAACCATGATATAATAAACCTCTCAAGATTAACATGAGAGCTAAATAGGGAGCATGAGGAAGATGATGGAAACTCACCAATGCAATTCAACAGTAAAAAGTCCTTGAAGCACAAATCTTATCAAATGATACTATTGAAATCGAGGTAATCTATCACAAACATGTGAACAAATCAAACATAACAGTGTTTTCCTTATCCATGTATCTCCACCATTAAAGTCATGTTCAACATATTAAATGAAGAAATAGATAAAGTTTCGGTATTTGATTAATAGAAACATACTCTTTTTATTCAACTGGTTCATGAGGGGCAAGGATACTAACAAATCAACTATTATCCAACGGAAACAAATATATCCCTGACTATCGTGATTCACATAGACTTTGATCCATTTTGAAATATATAAATTATTTGCAGATAAAATATGGTGTGGTGTATTTAATACGCATACTACTTTTAATTTGATCCAAAGCAAAGTAGCTATACATAGCAATTCCTCCTGATCACATACACTTGCAGACTAAGTTAAAAATTATATCAGCTTTTTCAAATTCAATGAAAATGCATTTTGGACTACAGTTTAGAGTCACTATATTCTGCTTCCATTACAACTTGCTAGGATTGCTGACTCTTCTGTATTACACTCTGAATGGGGCAGAATTTTCCAAACCAGATCTAATACTTACAAACGTTTATCTTCCTTCCTTGGAGGAACGCTAGACTACAGGGTGTACAAACCCAAAGAGAATAGGAATAATAGTCGCAATATCTCATTGCACTCTTCAATGAAAAAAAGAACAAAGAAAACCTTCCTAGTTTGAATGCAATCAATTAGCTCATTTTCAAAGGAAAACACTGGCAGCCTTTAGTCACGAAAACAACATGAATGACCTTCTACTTGAATATTTTGGAAATATTTATTTTCTTCAACCTCTTTTGAGGCATTTAACTCATAAATACTACTAGTGTGGTACTACTTTAGAAATCTCAGCAAAAGGAAAAAAAAAAAAAAGATTCATCCCGTATTAGACACCGTGACCTAATATACCCTATTTTGTATGTATACCCAGCTGATCTTTTCAGATTCAAGGTCAGCAGGGTTTTAGTAGAGTGGTAAGGGATCGTTTCTCTTTACTTTTGGCATTACAAGAGAGTCAGGGAGATACAGTAGTGCCCTATCTTGCACAACATTATTGATCTCCTTTCAGCGAAGGGCAGAGGTCAGCTTTCTCTCTGGAGACTTATACATATGACTCGTACACCCAACACCATTAAAACCTATTTGAGTACATTAGTGGAAATGGAATCTATTATATGGTCTCATGGGAAACCCACTAAGGAAGTAATATAGTTTTATGTAGATGGCTACTTTTAAAGACATTTTAGGCAATTTTCATGCCAGGCCTTAACCTCATTCTCACTGGCTAACTGGGGATAATCCAATTACGACATCTATGATTCCCAAGATTGAGAGTCACAGTAGGGATGGATCTCTTCCCAAGAGGGAGAATGGCTAAATTCATGAAAGCCTGTCATCATTTCCAGAAACACAGAGTTTAGTGTTGTAGAGCAGGGGAGTATGTAAAATACACTTTATCTTCTGATTCAAGTCACAAAAGGTGATTACTTACATTCTGTGTTATTTTACAGGATCTCTGCCCCATGGGGTGGGATGAATTTTCTTTAGTCTAAAATAAACTCTTAGGGGGCGCCTGGGTGACTCAGTCGGTTGAGTGTCCTACTTCAGCCCAGGTCATGATCTCGCGTTCCGTGAGTTCGAGCCCCGTGTCAGGCTCTGTACTGACAGCTCTGAGCCCGGAGCCTGTTTCGGATTCTGTGTCTCCCTCTCTCTCTGACCCTCCCCTGTTCATGCTCTGTCTCTCTCTGTCTCAAAAATAAACATTAAATTTTTTTTTTTAAAAAATAAAATAAACTCTTAGTAGTATACATTTTATCAAAAAAGAGAAGAAATTTTGAAGCAAATAATACTTGACTTAGCAGTTTTGCTTAGCTAATAGTCACATGTCTGTGTCCATTTTTACCATGTCTTTGTGTAATTCTGATGAAAATGCCCAAAAGGCACGTACAGTTTGTAATCATCAAAGAATTTTGACAATGCTTGTAAGAATCAGAAACCTGAGTTGAGAGTTTAGAAAAAGCAGTGTCTGCCTTACTGCTGACCCTGTAAGGTGTTGAGACGTGTTCTCCTAGCTTGCCAGGAACAAATCTTCATGGCAAATGTGATTATTCCTATTTATACAGATGTCTAATGGCCAGGGGAATAACACTGAACCGTCAGGCTGAGATATCTGAAGGCCACGCTGTTTACACCAGATACTTAATTGAGTTGGGGGTATTAACGGCAATCAGTGAATCATTTTTAGAGTACTTTTGAAGATGGCAAAAAAAGAATAATCTATCTGCACTTAAGTGAGACTCCACAATTTGGCAACATTATCTCTTCAGAAAAATAAAACAAGAGAAAACATGCATGCTTCAGAAACATTTCCATGATTTCTCTGATGATTACCACCATCTCACAGCAAAATATTTGACCTTGAAGTTGTAAGAATAGGTATTTCAGGTCAGAAAATCAATATCGACGTGTGACCAACTCTTAAGAAGCTATGTCCAAATTATGTGTTGGCATATTTATCATCAAGATCAAGATCACTGCTGATTACATGAAAAGCCAATGAGGTTCATTAAAATATAAGGATGTATTTTATCTTTCTTACACCGCATTAGGTATACTTTAAAGTACATTGGGACTGGGGTATATAAATAATAGATTCAGAAATAATATTCATTTGACATACTTCCAGCTGAGAGTCCTTCTGCACGACAAATAAATATCATTACACTGGGTTTTTATATCTGTGCAGTTATACATATATGCGAAATTTTATTACAGAAGCTAGAATCAACATACTATATCGTGTGATATAATTGCAAAAAATAAAAGTAAATGTGTGTCACCCAGAGACCTAATGAGCTGTATTTTTAAATTAACATTATGGAAACCTCTTCTAAAACAAGATATCTGCATAAAATTAATCCATGGCCAGAGTTTTACATTCTTAACACATTTTTGAAGTTAACATATAGCGTATAGACAAAGCACAGCCTTGTAGTGTTTCAGGCTTACATCTGGTAGCTCAAGGTAGCATATGTATTTTTGAAATCTGACAATAGTATATTTCACTGTTAAAACTCCAAATATAATATGAATGGAAAAATAACTCTCCATATTAAAAAACAAAAAGTCAGATGATTAGCACTATAGAAATTATAAGAGTCTACAACTTAAGCCCAAACATTCAGAATGAAAGAGCACGCGTGAAGATCTGTGCTACCTATTCTACAGCCAGAACAGAGAATCTGTGGTTTTCGCTATTTGCAATTCTGACACTTCAAATCAATTGTGTATCGGAAAAGTGTTCTCCATTTTATGAAGGTACCATTAAAAGTGTAAAGGATGCAAGTAAAACCAGAGAATGAAGCTAAAAATTGTTAGTTTTGAGAATTGGTACAAGTGGTGTAGGGTCATGAATAAATATTCCTGCCGCATAGTTCCGTGACTGAGCCAGATTTATTTATTTAACTGTCTTCTGTCATTTCTCCCTGACCACTGCCGCTGTCAGGATCTTTCTCTTCTATGAAGTCCAAGCTAAATCAGTACTGATGATGATGGTGGGGATGATGTCTTTACCTATGAAACCACAGGGACATAAGCTCAGTGCGGCATTTGTTGTTGGGATTCTTTGTTATTTTTTCTACATAGGTCAGAATATACGTAGCTTTGCTAGCTTGTACAAGAGCACACTGTACAAGGGATTTCTATTTTACGGTCCTCCTTTTCAGTAGGTTTCTAGCAATCACTAATGAACCAAGTACCATGGTTCAGAAGCAACCTGGTGTATATCTCAGATTTCTATTCCTCTAAAGGAGCCTCCTGAAGTGGACACAGCTGAACCTTTTATGTTTGGTGTTCTCATAGAAATTCCAACCTCGCTATTAGCACCCGAGAAGAAAATCTCCAATTACCCAAAATAATAAGGCCACAATTTGCCCTGGATTACTTAATTCTTAAGATAAGTTAGGGGCACCTGGGGGGGCTCAGTCGGTTAAGGGTCGAACTTCGGCTCAGGTCATGATCTCATGGTTCATGGGTTTGAGCCTCATGTGGGGCTCTGTGCTGACAGCTCAGAGCCTGGAGCCTGCTTCGGATTCTGTGTCTTCCTCTCTCTCTGCCCCTTCCCCACTTGTTCTCTCTCTCTCTCTCTCAAAAATAAACAAAAAAAAAGTTGAGTGATCGTAGAGACATTGGTTAGAACCATGTAATTTTCAAGATGTTGCAAAGAGAATTTTAGACCTACAACTTTCTCTACAGTCTTTACTTCTGGCTGTGGTTCTGGGTCCATGTTCTGGGAGAGTTCTTTTAACACTCATTCATACACTACAGCCTGCAGCTTCAAGAGAAGTAATGACTGAGAGTTGAACTTGGATATTGTAAGCAAGTCACAGGAGCTTCCTTGTAACACTTTTTTTTTTTTTTTTTTTTTTTTGGTTGCTGTGTTTGTTCACACCAGTTCAAGATACTGACAAAGGATTCATAATACGCAGGATACATGTATAGTAGACACTCAAAACAGAGATGAGAAAGCACTGTAGATCACTGAGACGGCGTTTAGGCTGGCCATTTGCATGCATGTGGATCAAGACAGAAAGTTGTTCTGTATTACAGGTAGAGAATTTCAGTTGTAGCTTCGTCACTGTTATTAGATTCAGGAAGAGCTCTTTTGTGTTTCTACTATTTTTTTTCCTTCTTTGATCCTTTGTAGAGATAGAGACTAAGTGGGTAGTGTGTTCTTTAAAAAAGAAAAAAAAGCTTTTCATACTCCTCAAAGATGGTCATTACAACCAAAAGCTTTCTCTTCAAACAACTAAAAATAGAGCACTCCACCCTTTAGCTCATAGAGCTGGTTTTCATTCTCCAGAGCCTTCTGTTCCTTAAGCTCTTGACGTTGCCCACTTCCTTTTACAAGTGATACCCCCAGGGACAGAGCTTTAATGAGCACCTAAACAATGCCAACCAGAAGGACAGGACTATTTCCATCGCTGACAGGTGAGACTTCTGGGGCTTCTCATCAGTGGCTGCCTACGACTGAAACTCTGGGGTGCGCGTCTAGGCGTCTTCTCTGCCCCACTGTTCTGCTGCCATTGCATTTCAGCTATTCTGAAACTTCCAGTTCTGCTGGGAGCACATTCCCTTCTCCCGGTCCTGCTGTGTAGTAAGAATCACAAGAACACAACTGACCTGGAAATGCCAGTAAATAAGAGACTCTGAAGTATCATGGACTGTCAAGCCATTAAGGGAGTATAAAGACCTGGAACAAATAGGGTTTTATAGTTTCTCCTGGGAACTGTACAGATGCGTTTAGAAGACACACGATGATGAAATAATTGAGATGGAAAATAAGACCCCTATGAGGCATTCTGGAATAACAACAGAAAGTTAGTAACCTAAGTTGTAAGAAGAGTCATTCGAGGTAACACCAGAGCTTTCTATTTGCTGAGTAGGGCAAAGAAGCCACCACAGCCAAGGGACTCCTCCACCAGGAATCTCCTTTATTAATCCACCCTTGGCCCACAGGCTGGATTTACCGATGCTGTCCCTTCTCTCCATAAAATGATCACTCAATGGAACACCTAAACACTTCTGTTCCCAAAGTACGCCAGTGTATGTCAGCCCAGTTTGTGACTGTAATTAAGCAATGTCACTGAGTATTGTAGCGACCTCTGGACTAAGAATGGGAGAGAAAATTTTCATAGAAGAACAGTTTTCTACAATGAAAGCTTTGTACATAAGTACAATCTATGTATAAATTAGGTGTAAGATAATTCTAAAAGATTGGGGGGAAATAAAAAAACATGCAGAAGGACTTGGCATACTAAAGAAGAAATCAATTACCTCATTTTGGTTGTGGTGGTTTTGGCAAGAAAAACAGTACAGAATTCTGATATGCATACCCAGTTTTTGCCTAAGACCATGGACATACTAACAACTTCATCTCCATGATCTACCTCCCCCTTGCAATCGAGCTCCCCATCTGAACCACCACATGACGGTCTGGCAGGCACACCTGACCTGCTCAAACCAGATCCCTGTGTTCTACGTGCATCAACCCACCCCCTCCCCTTTTCATAACCTCGGTCATTGCTCGCTATTTGATTCCAGGTACCAAAATTGGGTAAGTATATGTTTTTGGCATATATACCTGCCGATTTTAGAAAATCTAAGCTGGTTAATATTGCCTGGGAAGAAGACACTTCCACACTGATGCTGTACGTAGTTCTATTTGTGACAAGATTTAAATAGGTGCTCAATTAAGATTTCTGAATTTCTTCTGGACAAAAATAACTGGATGTTTGTTAGCTACTAAAAAAATACTTCAGTTCAAATCACCTAGATACAAAGAGCTGGCATTGACTGAGATTAAAAGAGGAAGGAGGGGTGGTGATTGCAGGTAGAAGAGAGGGACTTGGATTTGGGCACGTCGAGTTGGAAGAAACCATTGGACCTGACAGACCTCCATGTGGACGTTCAGATGGACAGCTGGATTGCAAGGGGGAAGAAAATCAGGGAGACAGACATTTGGATTTGTGTACAGGTGGAACTATGTAGACATCACCTTTGAAATGAATATCCATTCAGAAGAGGTGAATATTTGCAAGCAGGGCAGGGAGGAAGTCCAGCACAGGAAACTATAAGTGTCTCACGAGGTAGGGTAAGAAACAGGGGTTTCCAGAGAAAGGAATTGTTAAAAGGAAGAGGCAATTAGAACCCTATCAAACGATGCTGAGAGGGAAGAACATAGGGGGCACAACCAATCATTACATGGGGGTCTGCAGCCATCAGCGATCCACATCAAGGTGGTTCTCCTGGAAATGCCGGAGACAGCACCTGACTGGAGTAGGCTGGAGACAGAAAATCAAAAAATGAAAATGAAAATAAAATAAAATAAAATAGAATAAAAATAAAACAGAATAGAATAAAATAATAGGAGAGAATAAAATAAAATAAAATAATAAAATAACATAGAATAGAATAAAATAAAAATAAAAGTAAAATAAAATAAAATAAAAATAAATAAAAAAACAAAACAACTAAAATAAAATAAAATAAAATAAAATAAAATAAAATAAAATAAAATAAAATAAAATAGAGAGAAGCAAGTATCGACAACTTTTTCCAAAGTGCCAGTAGCTTTTTAAAACCTGTGCCTCCTACGTGATTATAGGGAGGAGTTTCATGAATGAGAACCTCATATGCGGGCTTTATGTATAAGAGCTAATGGAAGTAAACTGTTCCCAAGCAGTCCCAGCTGAGACAGAATGAATGTTCTTCAGTACTAAGCTATTTTCTGAAGTCCTAAGGTGGTATCACCCTGGTCTCACCCTCATCGTCCGAAACCTATAGAGCAGTTTTGACATTCTGTATTTTCATATGCTGCATTCTAGGCATGCATCAAGGGGAAAGTCTTGAAAAGTCACTTGTGATACTCAGATCGTGAACGACGTGTGTCAGCAGGCAAGATGCTACCACGTTCGCGTTTTCACCGCCCTCATCATGACCAGAGAGCAGAAGCCGGATGCCATCGTTCTCACTCTTTCTTTCCTCTTTGCAAAGCACTTGAATGTACTTGGATACATTCCCAGGCCACGGAGTGTGGTCATCATGCGGAACAAGCAAGAGATAGAAAATAGAGAGGCAGAAGAAGGAATTTTTCTCCAGAGGAGACTCAGAACAATCCTGGAGACGTTTCATTAACCCAAAGACAAATTAGGTCTGATAGAAATGTCTGAGCTCTGTAGACAGGCCTTGGAAGATGAAAACGCAGTGAAAGTCAGTGTCTAAATTTGAGAATGAAAAGTAGTTGAGGTAGGTGGGGCAGTTCAAAGAACACCAGAATTAAGTGTAAAGGAAGTGTGTTGATGGGGGCTATTGCTGATTTTCCTAGATTCTGTGCACATCTCAAAAAATAAAGGCGGTGATGGCCAATGTGCACCTTAAACAAAGCCCTCCTGAGCTGACTCAGGTTTTCCAGGTATCTCGCAGTGAAGCTAGGATCAGGTTCCTGCTTGTTGTGATGTTACTCATTCAGGAAGCTCTGGAGTTTCATTTCCTAGTTTACCATCATAGGCCCAAGACTCTCAGGGAAGAATATGAAGGCTGCATATTCTGGTGACCAATATGGGATCTGTACCTGTTATAAGTTGCTCTTGGGTACTCAGGCTTTGGGTTTACTTATATGAGAATGCGTTGTCCCAGAACAAGGCTTTACATTCCAAAATATTACTACAAAATTAAAGGCAATTTCTGCTTTAAGTTTTGAAGTTACAATTAGTCCTTCCCCTTGGTCGCCCCACAAGGCCATGCCCGGGTCATCCTGCCTTTGTTTGGCTTGGGGTCACCCTCTTCATGCCCCAACTCTGTGGAATCCATGTTCTTTTCTAAATGACAGATATACCCTCTGATCATGAATTGGAATGAGCTTTAGATACTCGCTTTCCCAAACATTCTGGACATTGTATTTTCCTTTTTTTTTTTTTTACCATAGCAAATAGTATTTTTAACCATTTTTAAAATTTACAAATTCACTTGAGGTATTTTGCCTTTGAAAGGGACAAATATCCATTCAGATAAGTCATTATAACATATGTCTAGTTGTTCATTAATTCATTCAGTATGCTTTTTGGTTTTTGTTTTTAATCTTTATTTTTGAGAGAGGGAGAGAGAAACAGAGCAGGAGCAGGGGAGGGCAGAGAGAGAGGGAGACACAGAATCCAAAGTGGCTCCAGGCTCTGAGCTGTCAGCACAGTGCCCGATGCAGCGCTTGAACTCATGAACCGCGAGTTCATGACCTGAGCCAAAGTCGGACGCTTAACCGACTGAGCCACCCAGACGCCCCCATTCAGTATGTTTTTAATTTAATGTTTTGATGAGCATAGGGGATAAAAGGGAATGCACATCAACCCATCCCTGCCCTCAAGAAGCTTCCCAGCTCCCGGGGGACAGCAGCCTCGTCAACAGGTGGTCTGTGACAATTGTACTATCTGGAAGTGGGGGGGGCTCTGCAGGTTCCCTCTATTTGGGGGTGAAGCGAACTCCAGAGGGGTTCCCCCGACTACGAGGCGTATGCATCATCTTGACACATGGGACTTGAGTACTGCATTGTTTTCTAAACTTTTTTTCTAAGTTAGATTCGTAAATGGCCCCAAAGATACCAACTGCAAGAACCACAAAAACACGGATATTAATAATGACACTCACAATATCAGAGACTAGGCGAGAAGAAGGAGGAGCGGGGAATTTCCCAGCATGCCTACGAAGTGTCTGAAGCTTTCTGTCTCTCGTACGAATCCTTACAACAATGCCACCTGCTTACCTCATTCTAGGCAGGAAGAGTCTCAGATTCACAGACTCCCAGTAACACTGCCCAAAAGCGATAAGCACCAGAACACAGGTAACAACAGATTTATCAGACTCCATAGGCAGGGATCGCTCTCCTCCAGCAAACAGTGCAAGACGATTGAAAGGCTCCTTTCTAGATGCTAGAAGTGTCAATGCTAAGTGAAAACACCTTAAGAGCTAACATATTGAAATTGCCTGGCCCCTCCCCAGTCTGGGCAGGTAGGCTCCCAGCTCCCATTCTGCTGTGCAAATGTCCAACAGCGAGAGCCTGCAAACACTTCCTTTCTACAATCTATTAAGTTTTGAATAACTTTGCCAAATCAGTCTTGCAATGCTGCTGGGTTTTATTTGTACTAATGGAAAGTGACCTGTCAGAACTGCACGGCTTTCTGATCACCCTGGGAAACAGAAGACAGTAAATCAAGCCCCCGGGGAATTGCCATCACGTCCGGGCAGCATCGCGGGCCATGTCCTTGCTCTCGCTGAGCGACTCCCCTTGTCGTTTATGTCGTTTTCAGCCGTTGGCATGATAAAAACCGAGCAGCCATTTTACAGCTCTAATTGTGTCCAAATCCTCCAGGATTTAGTAACTTCGGGCAGTAAATAAGCTTGCAACTTTCTTGCAGGCTGGTGGATGTCCACATTCATCTATTGTGTGAACGTTTACAGGGGCCCTGAAACAGCAGAAAACTGGGGGGCAGAAGTCAGTATGGAGACCATCCTAGCAGAGACACGTCTGTTCTCCAGTCTCTAGGTTTTCTAGTCACCTACTTCCAATCTCCACTGTTTCTTTGAAGAGAATAAAAACATAATAAATCAAGCCCCCTCCCAAATATTTTGAGACAGGCTGAGGTTGGTATTTAAAGTGTAAATCTGAGGCAAGCTAGAAGACATTTATTCATTTCCTTAAGAAAGAGAAAGAAAGAAAGAAAGAAAGAAAGAAAGAAAGAAAGAAAGAAAGAAAGAGAAAGAAAGAAATGAAGGAAGTGAGGGGAAGAAAGAGAAAAGGAAGGAAGGAAGAAAAGAAAAGAGAAGAAAAGAAAAGAAGAAAAGAAAAAAGCAAAGATTCAAAGATTGCATTCCAGGAAGCAATAACGTAAAAAGTTCACATAATGAACCCTAGTGCCTGCAAATCATAAAGATGATGCAGAAGGAAAATAAATGACTAGAGATATCTCTCTGAAAGTAAGCACAAGTTAGCCAGACAGGAACTAGAATCTATTATGTAACCGGGACCTTCATACGTCCAGAGGGTATGTAGCAAAAATACATAAAGTGTGTTGCCCATTTAGACGGATGGAGATTCACGGGTTAAGACGTCAGAAAACTTACCTATAATTCAAGCACAAGCCTTGATAGTATTTTCAGCCAGTACTCTAGGTTGCAGTTTTAATGCAATGGGACATTCATTTGTTCATTGGATATCATCTATTTTTTTAGTTTTCCCCTAATCATGACCAAACAAAAGTAGTATGGAAAAATCCTTGAGAGGAAAACTATAAAAAACAAAACACAAGAAAACAGAAATAACCTTAAAACTTGCTCACATAGTATGATAAATTGTCTTATATTATGGTGATCTCTGACCATTTCTGACACGTCTGTTTATTTCTGTTTCAGAAATGAGACTTGACCTCAAATGGACTTGTAAAAAAAAATTCATTTTCCACTTACATTCACAAGCTATGTTAAAATATATGTGAATGCTTATATTGGAACTTTTAAATATATTCACCTGACAAATTCCTCTGCATCTTGCAAGGATATGCTTCAATTATCTTTCTTTCAAGGAATTTGTTAAATCGTTTTCAAAAATGTGGTAAATTGAGTAGCATTAACGAAACCAAAGTATTATTTATGGATATGAATTTCACAGTATAAGCTTACTGAACAGTAATTTGCATTTTACTCTGAGTCTTTTCTGCATGTAATTTTTCTTTTGCTTGGTTTTATTTTGGCACCAAAAGGAGATGAAAACTAAAGTTTCAAAGCTTTAGGTTCTCTGGCTCTAAAGTGTGGTTAGAAGTTGTAACACCGACTTCTAGAAATCAAGAACTGTTAAATGATTGGGGAAGGGGTTTGAAAGAGAAGTATAATTTTTTTTAACGTTTTACTTATTATTGAGAGACAGAGAGAGACAGAGCATGAGCATGGGATGAACAGAGAGAGGTGGAGACACAGAGTCCGAAGCAGGCTCCAGGCTCTGAGCTGTCAGCACAGAGCCCGACGCGGGGCTCGAACTCACGAACCGTGAGATCGTGACCTGGGACAAAGTCGGTCGCCCAACCGACTAAGCCACCAGGCGCCCCGAAAGAGAAGCAAAAATAAGGCTGAGCGTGAAAATACATTTGTCTAACAAAATACAACTATATTATACAAAAAAATATCTTTTATGTTCTGGTGGCGTGTTTTTTTTTTCTTTTTCTTTTTTAATAAAATGATGCTTTGACCTGAGGTGAGTGGATCATGCAAAGCAAAGAGACATCCATTGTTTTTAAGGGCAAAGAAAATGTTTGCTCATGTAGTGAAACTGACTAGGGCCATCTCCAGCCTCGTTTCGAGGACTGGTTATTTCCAGTATTGGATGCGTAGGCTAAACTCTACCACAGTGAGCGATTCTGCGTTTGTTTGTTTACCCCAGCTAACAAGGGCCCCAGCATTTTGCTTCCCTTCGGAGGTCTGGCTTTAGCAAACTACTTGTTATACCCTGGGATTCTGTGGAAACTTCCATTTGGATGATTGTAAGATGCTGTCGGGGAGGGCTGGGGTGTTTGAAAGCACATCAAAATTGACGGAACACAAGTTGCCTCAGTAGTAGTGAATTGTTCCTCATTAAAATTTCGAAAAGAAGACGAGGCAAGCCTCCACAGGCGTGAGCAAAGGGATTTGGGGTGGGGGGGCTGGTGTTCAGGCCGTCTGTGCACATGACAGGTGAATGTCCCCTGCACAGCGTGAGACACCTCCTTCTCTTTCAGAACATTCGTTACTACCACTGAGTGACAGAGGACACCTCAGTCATCTTAGCACTGAAAAATGCTAAGGTCTAACATTCTCATTCAATTGACTTTTTAAATTGCTTCTCAAATGCCAGCCACCGAGTTAGCAAGCCGGGACGCAGTCCTAGATTCTCTGTTGCCAGGGCAATTGTCTTCCTACCGTCAATTTATCAGCCCCAAATCAACTCTCTGTCCGCGAGTGAGAGTACATATTAGGCAGACCCGGAAGTTTTGCAGGGAGACAGCTTTTCTTTGTAATGTCGAACTTTCTACTGCATTTCAATCCAACCTAGATTAAAGGTCAGGAAAATGCTGCCTCTCTCTTTCTCCTTTATAGGTCTCTTCCCTAAGACTCCACATCCTGCTAAGAGAAGAAGCGAAGGAGGTTTACTACATCTAATGTCGGGGGCAACGGTAAGAATGGGGAGGACGGGGTGAGCAGCAGGTGCCTGCCACCGTGTGCGGGCGCTGTGTCACACACTCCTGGGGCTTCCTCTCACCTCAGTCCCCCACGGTGTCCCCAGGAGACAGGCACGGTCGGTCTCCTAGTCCTCATCTCAGGATGTGAAGTTCAGAGTTATTGGTCCAAGGTCACACGGCTCCCAAGCGGTGGTGCGGGAATCAGAAGCAGGACTTTCTGCTTCCAGGGCTCCCACTGTAGGTCATGAAGCATCCCTGCCTTGCTAAGGATTTCATGATGAGCAGGTGATAAGTGGGCCCATTCCCAGACACACAGGGGCTATCCCGTCGCACGTTTCTCTGAATGGATTTCATACATGACTCGCTAATATTACCGTAGAGCTGCTTGAGGAACTCAGGTTATCTTTAGACATTGTGTTTAGCCCACGTCAGCCTTCTTGGGGACGCCTCATGTTTGTTGGAAAGCCTTGCTTCTCGTGAGCCGTGTTATTCTAGTGTGTGAGCTCATCCTGCCGGCCTGATGCTTACAGTCCGGGATTCCTGACCTTATGCTTAGTTCTCTGTGCCGACAGAACGCAGCAATATCCGATTTTACAAGGCGGCGAGCAACAAAGGGAAGAGAAAAAGCTCTCCCCCTTTTCCCTCTCTTCAGATCAAAGCACACCACGTTTTGGATCCAGGGAGGAATAACTGATGATTCTCGGAGATACTCGGATAATCGAGAACTCACAACGAATGGTTCGAGGGACCCGGAAACAGTCCCAGGATGAAAACGGCATTCATTTGGAGATTGGGGAAGGAAGCCGCCTGACCAGAAAGAACTGGAAACACCCTCCGATGGGAAAATCTGAGAAAACGGGAGAAGTCAGAAGTCAGGTGCTCAAAATCACGTGCCCCAGAAGAGGCCACAGGGGCTGGGTGGAAGGCGGGGGAGGGCGCTGGAAAGGCGAAGAGCCAATTCAAAGCTTCAGAAAGTGGCTTTGCAAACATTGTGCTGTGTAGTGTAGGTCGGAGTGAGGAGGTGAGACCTAATTCCCAGAGGAAACAGAGAATGAGGAAACTTTGAGGGGACACGAGGCAAAATCAAAGAATGTTAGGGGAAAAAAACCTGATTCTGCCTTAAATAGGATCGTGCAGACGCTGGGAGCCAGCCTGGTATGCCGCGCCCGCCCTCACACTTTTACCCACAAGGAGGTTGGGATAAGAGCCTCAGTCAACTTGCGTGTGGATTATGGAAAGCTGTTCCCCCCTCACGCATAAGCGATGCTTCACACAGAGCTGGCGCCTAAGTGCTCAGCAAACATTAGCTGTGGTTACCAGGCTCCCGTCTGCAACCATTCCGGTCCCGAGTCCCAGCCAACCACCGTGCCCTTCACGGCTTGTGTGCATCCTGAGTTTTGCATTTAACAGAGAGCGTGGCGGCCACACAGACTAGGGACCAGGTCCTTTATAGACACTGTGTGCTTTCTCAGCACGGACCCAACTTCCTCGCCTCCGTTTTCCACTGGTGCTAGACTTCACACATTCAGAGTATTTTATATATAATATATATATCATATATATATATCTATATCAGATATATATATCATGTATATATGATGAAACCATATATATAGCATATATATAAATGATTTCACAGAAAAGGTATTTAAAACAAAAGAAAAAAAAGGCTAGAAGGCATAAATCAATAAACTGGATTAATTGTGCTGACCCTTAAAGAGTAAGTAAAGGACTGGACCAAACTCAGCCAGAGAAGAAGTGGAAACAACTGTCCTTTGGGAATTATCCATTGAAGGGCTGGCTGCAGGTGGTAGATGAGTAAGGAAGAGTCTAACATTAACCCCACACCCCCCCCCCCCAAAGATGCTAATTCTGTAAGACTAGGAGACTGACAGCAAAACTGGTTTGGGGGAAAGGTGAGAAATTAAATTTTGACACTTGGATTTGAAATTGACAGTCTGACACTGAAATGATCTAATGATAGCATATACTTTCTCAATCATGTAATGTGGAGGATGAGTGAGGGTACAGAAGGTGATAACGGTAAAGAGAGCTCGGGTCACAGACCCAGGGGAGGTCAGGTCTTTAGGACGACAGTAAAGGGATGCTTGGCTAGCCGGGGTCTCAAAGACAGGCTTAGGACAAACAAAGGTAGGTGTAAACCTTTGTGTTTGATAGACTTCAAAGGAGTCTGTCTGTTACAGAAAGATGCTTCCCTAAAACCCAGACCTGTATTTTTTTTTAATTTTTTTTTCAACGTTTATTTATTTTTGGGACAGAGAGAGACAGAGCATGAATGGGGGAGGGGCAGAGAGAGAGGGAGACACAGAATCGGAAACAGGCTCCAGGCTCTGAGCCCAGAGCCTGACGCGGGGCTCGAACTCACGGACCGCGAGATCATGACCTGGCTAAAGTCGGACGCTTAACCGACTGCGCCACCCAGGCGCCCCCAGACCTGTATTTTTAACAATAAAGTTGTATCTTTCCAAAAGATTTTTTATTGTCATTTCTGGACAAGGTACAATTTAGGCGCATGACACGAAATTTTTATTTACTGATGTGTTATATAACTAAATTGGCTTTATTATAATGACTAATGGCGTGGCATTCTGATCATAGGATCCAGATCTTTATGATAAATACATAAGATGCATGTTCCAGTCTCAGGAAAACTACAGGTCATGATCTAGAATCGGAAAAATGTGCTGTTTTCTTCCGGGCTTAGGGACCACACACAATATATTCACCCACGCGATAATCTATTCTGCTTAAAACTGTGCGTATTTGGGGGTCCTACTCAAGGACCTAACAAGTTTGAAAAATACATTTCCTTTTGCAGAAATAATTTGGAGTCTTCCAAGTTAAACTGACAGTCACAGGAATGCGATTTAATAACTGACATACTGTTCTTTCTGAACACACATACACAGGCACACAGAGGCATGTGCACTTTACCTAATATATCTCATCCAGATTCCTTGTATCTGTTCAATACGTATGTCTCGTAAAGTAAGTCTATGTTCTTGAGACTGTCACGTTCAGGTTTTTAGTCATAGAAGAAGCAGAATTTCACGCGGAGCCGGCGCAGAATAGACGTGGGGTAGACGTGGATGGAAAGGCTGAGTATTTAATGGGGAAATTTCACCTAATGTGAGCTTCACAAATGTTTAGCTCCGGTCGGGTTCCCTATTTAGCGCATCTACATCTGAAACATGCTCACTGTCTAGAACATGGATGGAAGTAAGGACACATGAATGTGACCTCACTGAAATAAACAACAAAACAAAACAAAACACACAAAAAGACCCAAACTGTTTTTTTATAGATGAAATACACAACAAAATCCTTCTGTACTCGGTTCCAAAAATTGGAAAAAGTCAAAATCAGCCCTCAGAGATTTTTCATTTCTAAAGGAGAATAGGTCTTCTTGGGACTGATCCATCCAAGACTTCAGGCTTCATTAGAGCACTAAGCCGGCGGGGTCACGGGAGAGCAGTCGATCCGTAGAGGGGGTTCGTGTCTGGCCTCAGAGAAGCCCGTACCGCTACATCTCGTCCAGTCCCCCCCAGCCTGACTCCCTGGCCGTGGCCTTCAAGTCCTGCCCTACCTCCCGCGAGGGCTTCCTCTGTAGTCCCTCTGTCTCTGTCCCGCACGTCATCCCCACCTTCCCGGAGGGATCCTTCCCGGCACCGAGCAGGTGCCTCCTGGCCGTCTGTTCTTTGGAAGTTCCCTGCAGCATCTCAAGTTTAAATTCCAGACCCATGGCAATGTCTGAGTGGCCAGCCTCCCTTCCGGGTGCCTCCCTTCCCCACTGCGAGCTGCCACATCCTACAGGTGAAACACCACATCTCCCAGAACATTCTCTGGCAGGTCCCCAAGCAGGACGAGCTGATCTTACATTCTGTCCCCACTGTGCCTTATACACACCTGCCTCAAAACCATTCTCATTTGGGGACACAATCATATGACTCAAGCGTGAGCACCCTGAAGCAGGGACGCTGTCTGATCACTTCCACCCCCAGGAGCCAGTAGAATCTCAAGCCCCTTAAGGCACTGTTTTCTTTCTTTAAAAATCTATATTTTTGAAGGGCTATATTACAGGGTTTGAAATTTTACCTTAGCTAATGCAGACTTGAAATCATTTTAAGAAGGACTCAGCAGCCATGTTTTTTTTAAAAAGTATCAAGTAGGGGTGCCTGAGTGGTTCAGTCAGTTAAGCATCTGACTTTGGCTCAGATCATGATCCCGCAGTTCACGAACCCGCATGGGGCCCTGTGCTGACAGCTCGGAGCCTGGAGCCTGCTTCAGATTCTGTGTCTCCTTCTCTTTGTGCCCCTCTCCTGCTCATGCTCGCTCGCTCGCTCTCTCTCTCTCTCTCTCTCTCTCTCTAAAAAATAAACATTAAGAAAAATTTTAAAGGTACAAACAAGGATCAAACAGGATAGAAACTATTGAAGTCCACCTCACATTATCAATGGCAAGTATTATTTTGTGAAACTTTTATTTGTATACGTGAGTGCGCATGCATGCACATGTGCACGTGTGTGTCTGTGTGTACAGAATGTGCGTGTGAAAGGTATGCCAGTCTATAAAATATAGTTACATAATAGAATGTATATATTATATATGTGCATATATGTGTGTGTGTACATAATGGCTATCCAGTTTTAAAGTCATGATTCTAAATACATGGCAATAAATTTTGTAGTGACTTTCCAAAAAAATAGGTACAAAAGTCATAATGTAGAATGATGGAATTCATGAGAACATATTTCAACTTTTTTTTAAAGAAGTAAATTCCAAAAACATGGCAAATTTTAGAAAAAACTTTATTTTGATTACTTTACTGCCTGATGCACATTTATAATTCTTTTTCCTCTACCTTTTGTGTGCATATTCTTTCATCAGGCCTTCATAGGACAACTCTTATTTTTTACAGGAAAAACAGACCATCTAGTTTTTCCTCCCCATCAGGGTACATTAAAAAAAAAATCATTAATAGAAAGCTTTGTCTATCTTCACAGCTAGTTATTGTTAATGTCATATGATTTTTTTGTATTATCCAATTTGGGAAGATTTCTAACAGGTTACTTTCATGCATGATCAATAAGTCTCTAGGTTTTTTCAAACTTGTCTCTGGAATTATCGATAATAAATACTCTTTGGATTGACACCTATAAATTACGTTGTGGCTGATGTCTTTATTGCAGTGGTGTAGGCTAAGACTTATGTTAATATCGATGGGAGTATTTTGAGTTAAATCAGCAAGAGATTTAAATCTTTTTTCAACTATGTAATTCACTGTTCATCATTAATTGGCTTACCAACCAAGACAAAAGCCTACTAATTATTTCTATTCAAAATATATCTCTTCCTCTTAAGGAATAATTTATTTTGTGTGACTTGGCTTTTTATTATTTGCTTCTCTATGGCAGAATAATTTCCAATGATTTCAACACTCATCGTTGTCACACTTGATTGTGTTCGACTCTCCCATTATTTGATGAATGTATTTAAGTAGACAGACGAGAAAGGCGTTGGTGCCTCTCAAAAACACCCACAACACCCACAAGATGGTAATTTCGTATGTGTTCTACTGAAACGTTCTAAATCGTCTTCCCCAATTGCAAATCAAATGGCATAGCTGAGGTTTATCACGTGCATCATTATTCATATCTGAGTTATCAAATATGCCACTATAAACAAAAAAGCAAAAGTTATATGACATCTATAGTAATACATGAGGCATAACCAAGTATAGTTCTGACAGCCTGACTGGGTTTCAACAAGGACTTCACCCCCCATTTATCATACCCAAGTCTGATGATTGGAAACCTTTCCCGCAGCCTAGCTACTGGCCCATACACGTCAGTCTTTATTTCTTCTATACTCATGTACTTGAGGCACCAGGCCCCTGAGGACGCATTCACACATGACACCATCTTAGGCTTTGCGCATTAATGTTACAGCACCAGGTATGAGGATTTCCAGGAGCCACTTCTAAACAGCATGGCTAACAGAACCTTAATTATGCATGATACAACTGAGAACCCCATAAATCGTTCTCACTAAGGACAAGAGAATATATCAGTGGCTGAACGTCTTAGCTGTGTCCTCAAAATGCCTTTGGCTGCTCAGCATGAGGGGGAGAGCAATGGACAAGTCAAGTTGAAAGAGACGGTGGTCTTGGGGCGCCTGGGTGGCTCAGTTGGTTGAGCCACCCACTTCGGCTCAGGTCATGATCTCACTGTTTGTGAGTTCAAGCCCCGCGTCGGGCTCTGTGCTGACAGCTCAGAGCCTGGAGCCTTCTTTGGATGCTGTGTCTCCCTCTCTCTCTTCCCCTCCCCCACTCATGTTCTGTCTCTCTTTGTCTCAGAAATAAACATTAAAAAAAATTAAAAAAAAGAAGATGGTGGTCTTAACCATTTGCAGTTTTAATATCTTAATATCTCACATTTTAGAAAAACAGATGATCATGTGAACAGACTGCTGGAGGCTTGCCCAGTACTGTAGGTGGGGTAAATCCACCTCTGAGAATCCTAACCAAATATTTCCTCTACTGGGACCAAAAGGGTATTGATCATGTTATTCTACAGTTGAAGTTCAGAGGGAAGGTAGCTGACTTTTTTAATACTGCCATCATTCAATTTTCTGGTACATTTACAATAAAGCACCCCAGTCTATTTAAAATATTCAGAAGTGGAAAATTAATTCTATTTATCTTTCAGAGTGTTGGAAAATTATGTATCAACTCTGCCACTTTCCCTTTTTATCCAAAACTTAAGGGAGGAATTTAATTGGTGTTCTTAGAGTGACAGGTCTCATGCTACTTTATTGTTCTTAAATAGCATCATGAGAAAAAAATTATGAAATTCATGCATCAAAATGAAAGAAACCTGTCAATAATTGAAATGTTGATCTTTGGATCTTACTGCATATCCTCAAATACAGGCTACTGATTTATTTTATGTGAGGGAAAATCGCAGTGCAATTTTAGTCTTAAATTATTTAATATGTTGTGTTATTGAAATATAAGCATGATGTACTCGATAAATAAATGGTTTGAAAATGGTCTGAACATTATATTGTGTTAGTGTCTGTGGGTCTGTTGGGACTTAAGACCTATTTTGACTCCCCCCCTTTATAAAATGTAATGAACCAAGCAATATATATAATATACTTAGATATGAAAATATTAATTGGGTTCCTGATTTATCACCTCTCCCCATCTCCTATCCACTTGTCACCCAGTCATCTCTTCCCTGCTGTGACTTCTTCAGTGCCTCTGGTCTAGGAACATTGATATGTGTACCTGGAGTTCTCTAAGATACAATGCCTTAAGATAGTTCGGTGAGGTGTGGAAAATAGAAATGCTGGATATAATGATTCATGGGCGGAAGACTCATTTTTATTTAAAATATTCATTCATCATCCACCCTAGGCCATACCAGAAAGAGATCTCTCTCACACATGGCCGGGAAGGAAGGACTATGAATCTCTTTGGAAGGAAATGTCTGAACCCCCCTGAATTTTTTTATTAGGTCAACGCAGTAAGCTACAGTTCACAGAAAAGTAAGTACTTCTGCAGCCAAGTTTACACCTATGCACTCAAAGAAAAAAGTGACGTGGTAACGACTACACCATTTTGCAAGTACAAGATGGGAAAGATCTGACTTGAGCATAAGTTGGTATAATTAAAAATGAAGCACAGAAACCTCAATATGAACTAATGTTAGGATGTAGTAATCACAAGACGCTATTTTCATGCAAATGCAAGGCCTTATTGTAGAAATACCATCTAGAATGGAAAAGTTGCAACCCTCCCCACCACATATTGGATACCCTGTTTCTGAAGCAATGATTGGAATCAGGATACAGACCCAGAGGGGTGTGGTCAGAGAAAAGGAGGACAGCAAAGGACAGAAATAAACTTTCTGTTTCCGCATATGGGCAATATTATCATGGTTGGAAAATAGATAGATTCTGAGTCATCCCCACTGTGGTTTCAGATAGCAGAGAAAGCACCAAATGATGAAAGGTACAGGAGCTGTATCTATGGTGAACATGAACATGTATCTATGGCCTCTTCAAGAACCATACATCTTTCGGTTCCGTGCTCAAGACAGGTGTAGAGTCCTCTCCTGGAGGCCACAAGATGGGTCACTGCACTAGATGAGCTTTACTGAACTTCCTACCTGAAGACTTCATGCTTTTTCAATCTTTTCACAATAACTAAGGCTCCGCATTTTAAGTATAAAGTTTTTGCAAATGGCAAGATTTCATTCTTTTTCATTGCTGAATAGTATTCCTGGAGGGTATATGCTAAGCAAAATAAGTCAGTCGGAGAAAGACAGATATCATATGATTTCACTCATATGTGGAATTTGAGAAACTCAACAGACAAACATAGGGAAAGGGAAAGAAAAATAAGATAAAAACAGAGAGGGTGGCAAACCATAAGAAACTCTTAAATACAGAGATCAAGCTGGGGGTTGACAGGGGTAGTGGGGCATGGGCTAACTGGGTGACAGGCATTAAGGAGGGCACATTTTGCGATGAGCACTGGATGTCATATGTAAAAGATGAATCACTGGGCACTGCACCTGAGGCCAAGACTACACTGTATGTTAACTAACTTGAAAAAATTAAAATAAATAAATAAATAAATATGAAGTTTTGAAAAAATATAATAAAAATCTTATTAGTATGCATCAATCACACCTCCACTTAGAATTTCCTATAATAAAAATTAAATATAAGTAAACATGCAGAAATTAATTTAGTAGAACCCAATAATCTATTATTCAGCTTAAACACGTTTGTCATTGATGTCCTTCAGTTTAAGACTGAAAGAATAAAAATATTACATTCCTCACAAACTCTATCCGTATTTTCCTCTTTTCCCAAAAAATAACTCAGTACCTCTCTTTTTATATTATTCCTCTTCAAGTTCACTAGACATTCATAGAATCATCAAAAGGCATCTCCTAACAAAAGACCATAGTGATATACACACAATTCACTATTCTCCCATTAATTAGGCTTAGACATAAGAATCATTGTTGGATTCCATTAAATAATTGTATCATAATGAGTATCATTATTGTAACTCAAAAAATTGGAACATCTCTCTCAGACCATACTATTACTGGGCTATTCTACTTTGATGGGTTGTAAACAAATTGTTGTTCATGCCACACGACTCCTTAAATAATAATGACGGGGAGATAGAACCTTGTTACTCTTCATGATGAAATGTTGAAAAATGTACTTAATCTTTTATTTCCATATTAAGATACACAAAAATTGTGGTAGAAGGGTTTACAAGTAGTATGATGAATGCATCCTCTAAATAAGAACAAGAAGGCATTTAAAGTCGATTTATTTTGAGACAGAGAAAGAGAGAGAGCGAGAGAGAGAGAGAGAGCACAAGCAGGGGAGGGGCAGAGAGACAGAGAGAGAGAATCCCAAGAAGGCTCCTGATTGTGAGGGCAAAGCCCAACTTGGCGCTCATTCTCAAGAACCATGAGATCATGACCAAAGCCAAATCAAGACTCCGACACGTAACCGACTGAGCCAACCAGGTTTAGATCTTGACACTTGTCTCAGGGACTGTATTATAGGACCTTCAAGGAAAAGAATGATGACAAGAACATATACTAGTTTATTTAGGAAAATAAGGTCCATTTAGTAAATTACATCTTCTACTTTGTCACTACTCAGTGGGATTCCACATCCTTATTCATCAACTGGAAACCTGTTAGAATTTTGGAATCTCAGGCCCCATGGTAGACCTAGAGGATTCTATCTGCTTCTTAAAAATCCACAGGTGATCCTCATACACACGAAGTTTTGAATAGCATAGCTGTATGTCCCCACTTCTATTGTAATGAACGGAGGATTCTTCCAGGGTCTGAATGTTTATCCCCCCTTCCCCCGCCCCTGCCCAATTTGTATGTTGAAACCAAATCTCCAAAGTAATAGTTTTAGAAGGTGGGGCCTATGGCAAAAAGAAAAACATAAGATCCATCAAATGACATCCCACAAATGATAAATTATGTAAATCACTCAAGTTTTCCTGTAAAACATTTCTATATAGCAAATTTCAACTATCAATTAAAAATAAATTCAATGGTGTTTATTTTTAATTTTTCTTAATGTTTTGTTTATTTTTGAGACAGACGGAGACAGAGCATGAGCAGGAGAGGGGCAGAGAGAGAGGGAGACACAGAATCCAAAGCAGGCTCCAGGATCTGAGCTGTCAGCACAAAGCCCAACACGGGGCTCGAACTCACAAACTGTGAGATCATGACCTCAGCTGAAGTCGGACGCTTAAGCGACTGAGCCACCCAGGCGCCCATATGGTGTTTATTTTTAAAAAGGATATGTATCTCTCAGAACCACTTAAGGAAGTCTGAAAATAAATCATCAAATGTATAAGTTATACTAGAAATTGAATTCTCCAGAACTAAAGGAGAGAGGTAGATTCGTTTAATCAAGCACATATTTCCCCGTGTTTAAAGATTTACATCTATTATCTGAGGGGGTTTGTTTAGTCTTTTATTACATTAATTATTACCTTATCACTATTCTGAGTCAATAGATGCACTTCTAAAACCCGAAGAAATAATTACTCCCTGAGAATATACCAAGAAAAATAAATACACCAAGAGAAATAGTCAAACTTGTAATTGAAGAGATCACATTCTTCTAGAAGTAATATATTTTAAAACATATGTGAAGAATTTGACAAAGGCCCAAATTCCAGTCACGGAAAATCCTCAGGTCACTATGTTTCTATTTAATGCTGACAATGAACCAGACGAGAAATGAGCAGGCAACCAAAAATAAGAACACAGAAATGGGAATTCTCACCATGAAACTAGGAAATGGTATCTCCAAGGCAAGAATATGTATATGTGTGTGTGTGTGTGTGTGTGTGTGTGTGTGTGTGTGTGTGTGTGGTGTGTTTGAAGAAGGTCCAGAGTAGAAAATTCTTCCACCTGACTCATTCCAGACAGAAGTACCAGGAACTCAAACCCACCTGTCAGACTCCATCACGATCAACTACAAAGATTAATCATTGGCCCCTTCCCAGGGACACTCATATGTTATTAGAATTTTATATATTTCCTTTCTGGTTTATGCATTAATCACTTGTGAGCTTAGTTAATACGAGTCGAAGCTTTCCCTTTCCTCTGATCTAGCCACCGCGTGATGTATGAATGAATTTTTCTCTGGACACTGAATGTTTGGCACCGACCTTGAAAGTTTACATGTTACACATAGATAAACACAGTAGGTGGCCTCTGATGCCCGCAAGTAATATAACCACTTATCTCAAAGAAAAAGTGACAAAGCTGTGAACTTCTCTCCGGCCATCCCACATTTTCTATCTCTCGTAGGGTGGATTAAGACAGAAATTCATAAATCATAGCCTTTACCCTCCTGCCATGCCCACAGACAGAGCCCACAGTAAGACATGCTGGGAAACACACGTCCTGAAGTGAGATTTTGGAGCAGACATCCACCTGCATGCAACATGAAAGCCTCAGTTTGTTTGCAATGGGGCTTTTTTGGCATTTCAGTGAAAAAGGGATGAGTCATGGCAACTCAATGCCTGAGAGACAGAAGCCACTCAGTAAGGGTAGTTTCCTTGGTTTCTACACTAGCGTTTCAGACTGGGTGCCTGAGAGTCACCCTGGGAGGAGACTGGGGGGAGCCCAGCCAGCACCCCACTCGCAGAGGGCTATCCGTTCGTCTCTATGCTACGATGTTCCTTCTTCCACTGCTCCCTTTGTTTTTGTGGACGTGTTTGCTCCCATCAACTGACTCACAGAGAACTCGCTCCTGAGTCAGGGTATCGCAGGCTGTCACTCCTCCGATGTTGGAGTTCAGGTTCAAACTGCACCTAGCACAGCATGTCAGATCTGTGCCTCCTCTCTAGCACGAGAGACGCTCTTTAGCAGCGAGGGGCTGTATTTCCTTTGCACAGACTCTTTTAGGAAAATACTATAAAAATTTTCTACCAGTATTCAGAATGGCTAACTCAACGATTTTCAAGAGAACAGTAATATTAACACCCATAGTTGGCAATCGCAAAAATACTCTACTTTTGACAAGAGAGCTTCTAACAATAGTATTATCCTGTTTGGAAAACCAATAGACGACGTTGACAAATGTCATTTCATGTAATACTTTACTCACCCATGTGTAGGGAGGGGGAGACACAGAATCCGAAGCAGGCTCCAGGCTCTGAGCTGTCAGCACAGAGCCCGATCCGGGGCTCGAACTCACAAACCACGAGATCATGACCTGAGCCAAAGTCAGAAGTTCAACCAACTAAGCCTGCTCACTGAAATCTTGTAGAATATCTTCTTTGATAAACTCCCATGAATTAAAAAAAAAAGAAAAAAGGAGTACAGCACATCTTTAGGAAAAGGCATTTTCTTAATTTAATATTCTTAGGCATGAAAGTTGAAGCAAATTTATTGAATATAAACTTAATGGTTTAATGTATATAAAATTTCAAATTCAAGTTTGAATTTGGTTGGTTGTCCTTCAACCATTTCAAATCGTATATTTAAAGAGTAGGGTTAGAAATCAGATTTTCAGAATAAAATATTATTAAAGTGAGCTAATCCACCAATAACTTTCTCTTTCATGTAAACAACATATTTTTGTAAGTAAGATCTTGAGAAAGTCATAAAAAATCCATACCAAAAATTAGATTTCACTGTATAGATAATGTCTAATCAATGAAGTTTTAATTTAATAAGCATACAAATGTCACAGATATTTAATTTTGTTAGCAATTTTAGGCTCCTAGACAGAACTTTTTTCTTTTGTCTAAGAAGAAAAATAAATGCTTTTTTCCTTCAGTCTTTAATAGCACCATTGTAGCCTAATGGATTTTATTCTCGTTTTATTTGTAAAAGGTAGGAAGGCAATGTAACTTTATTAAGAATGAATTAGTGGGGCGCCTGGGTGGCTCAGTCAGTTGAGCTTCTGACTTTGGCTCAGGTCATAATCTCGCGGTTTGTGAGGTCTGGCCCGCGTTGGGCTCTGTGTTGACAGCTCAGAGCCTGGAGCCTGTTTCAGATTCTGTGTCTCCCCCTCTCTCGGCCCCTCCCATGCTCATGCTCTGTCTCTCTGTGTCTCTTTGCATCTGTCAATAACAAATAAACGTTAAAAATTTTTTTAAATGAATGAATTAGTAAGCAGTATGAAAGCTTTCATAAATATTAAATATGAACATATAGCATTCACAGCGTCAATATTTATAGTATTTCTTAAAAGCTATTAGATAGTATTTACTCCTATGGTATATATTCCTTCTTGATGGTCTGCATGTTATTTAAGAGCGCATTCATGCTTTTACTTGCTTATTTGAGTATCTATTCACTTACTTAAATAAAGCATGCATTTATGGGGTATCTGGGTAGCTCAGTTGGTTAAGTGTCTGACTCTTGATCTCAGCTCAGGTCATGATCTCAGAGTTCATGAGTTCGAGCTCCACATCGAGCACTGCACTGAGAGCATAGAGTCTGGCTTCAGATTCTCTCTCACCCTCTCTATGCCTCTCCCCCATGCCCACTGTGCACATGTGCTCTCTCTCTCTCTGTCTCAAAATAAATAAAATAAATATTTAAATAAGCATGCATTACTTAGATGCTGGAACTATAAGAAAGAAAGAAAGAAAGAAAGAAAGAAAGAAAGAAAGAAAGAAAGAAAGAAAGAAAAGAAAATAAAGAGGAAGAAAGAAGGAAGGAAGGAAGGAAGGAAGGAAGGAAGGAAGGAAGGAAGGAAGGAAGGAAAGAAAGAAAGAAAGAAAGAAAGAAAGAAAGAAAGAAAGAAAGAAAGAAAGGAAGGAAGAAAGAAAGGAAGGAAGGAAGAATGGAAACACAATTTATATGTTTATAATTGTTAGCTACTGGGGACTAATATTTTACAGCACTTCAAAGAAATTAACATTCTCAGACACACTTAAATGCATAGAAAAATGAATTATTGAACTCCTACCATATGTAGACTAAGATATGAGGCACGATGAGTGCTCAGGAAGGTACAGAGACAATTAAAATTCTCCTGGGGCACCTGGGTGGCTCAGTCAGTTGAGTGCCCGACTCGTGATTTCAACTCAGGTCATGCATGATCTCATGATTCCTGAGATCAAGCCCCACGTCAGTCTCTGAGCTGACAGCTTGGAGTCTGCTTGGGATTCTCTCTCTCTCCATCTCTCTCTGCCCCTCTCTCATTCATGCTTTCTCTCTCCCCCTCAAAATAAATTACATAAAAAATAAACAAAAACATCTCCTTCAGTGAGGATGTGGGTCTTTCGAGCTGCTTCCAGCCAGATCAACGTTCAGAACCTTCCTTTTATAAGACCGAGTCAGTCTAGTATCCTCGACCAACAACCACCTCAAATGTAAATGCAAACAATAATGAGTACCACTGACATCTCCACTGTCCGTCTTGCATAATTGACTAAGAACCAGGATACAGTGTATGGAAAATAGACTGACAGGTTATAAGATATTGTAAAAATTAGTTCTTTTTATTAAGAGAATTCTATTTTTCCCCCCTTCCCATCCGAAACCAGTGACTCCCAAGCCCCTTGTCCTACCCTCACCTTAACCCTCTTTGTGTCCAAGTTCTGAACGTATGCACCTTCTTACCCAAAGTTCTTTGTCCGGATTCCATCCTCCAAACACCTTCTCAACTGAATCATCTAAAAGCTATGACTGCCATGCTCCAGTGTCACGTTTATAGTCTTGGGCACTGATGGCTTCGTAGGCAGAACTCACTAAGGTAAGAAGCTACGGGGACTCTGGAATGCACTCAAGGGTTATATTTGTAAGTGATGACGTTTTTCATTATCTTCAAGTCACATTTTACGGCAACGGCTGCATTTCCTCTTACGGACAAGAAAAGACTTATTCACCACAATGTCAGGCTCTCGCAAGAAGGACTGATCTGTGTCTTCTTCATCAGAGACAAGACCATTTACAAGGCCTAATTTTCTTATCATGGAAGGTAGAAGACTTGGTCACGTGACAATGAAGTAATGTGATCTATTTTAAAGCGAAAGCCATTTGTGCATTACAGTTGCTTGAATAATTCTAAAATCCAACCAGAGCAACACAGAGCCATTTTCAGAGTTCACTCCATGCAGTTCATTGATCTGTTGTTGAGCACATTCTGCAAGTTGACAGAATTCGTCAAGGAACAACATCATCCAAGGATGACTGTCTATCAGAAAGGATGGTATCTAACAGGAAAACATAATAAAGAAGAAGGGATATATAGGGGCCTCTAGGTGGCTCAGCCGGTTAAGCATCCGACTTCGGCTCAGGTCATGATCTCACGGCTTGTGAGTTCGAGCCCCACGTCGGGCTCTGTGCTGACAGCTCGGAGCCTGGAGCCTGCTTTGGATTGTGTGTCTCCCTCCCTCTCTGCCCCCGCCTCTGAAAAATAAGTAAAAATTTAAAATTTTTTTACTGTGTTTTAAATGTTTATTTATTTCTGAGACAGAGAGAGACAGAGCATGAGAGGGGGAGGGGAAGAGAGAGAGGGAGACACAGAATCCGAAGCAGGCTCCAGGCTCTGAGCTGTCAGCACAGAGCCTGACGCGGGGCTCGAACTCACAGACCGTGAGATCATGACCTGAGCTGAAGTGGGTCCTCAACCAACTGAGCCACCCAGGCGCCCCTTTTTAATTTTTTTTTAAATAAAAAAGGGATATGTGGCTGTGACATACCCTAAAAACAAATTAAACACAAAAATAAATAAAGCTGTCTTAGATTAGAAAAGTAGTGTGGGAAGTTCAGCACACCGAAGCTGATGATTCAAAAGAAGTTCCAGATGAGAGGGAGGAAGAAGCCATGGAGACTTCTGAAGGAGGGACCTAGCAAGAGGCCAGCACTTAGAAGCGGCCGAGGCTGACACCCCACCTCAGAACAGGTCACCACTATGTCTGGGGTGACAGCTGCCTTCATCATGCAAGGCAGAGCCCAGTTCTGGGGTGGCATGTGCTTCCAGGTGCGGCTCCAAGGAACTTGAAGGGTTGTGCTTTCTCCAAGTCTTTGTATCCTTGCCTCTTAGATGATGTCTACCTTAACCAAGTGTTCCATTAGGACATGCCTTCTTCATGACCCATGCTAGAAACCATGGAAAACAAGCCACGATTCACCCCTTCATTTCACAAATATTTACTCAACGCCTTTCATGTGCCCGTGAAAGTTCTAGGATAAAGTCTCTCTGGGAGAGACAGCTCCCAAGAGAAACAGAAAAAATACATAGTATGTTAGATGGTGCTATGGACATTGGAGAAAAATCATGCAAGGAAGGCGAGAGAATGCCCTCCTACATGGACATAGGTCTTAGAATTTGAAACAGTCACTCTATATTTACATATGTTCTAACTTATGAGTCTACGGTGGTGATTAGATTATTTGTCACCTATTAAATAATCTAAATAATTGTGTTTTTTTAAAAGATATTTCTTCCAAAGTTAGCCTCATTACCGTCCTTTTACACCACACTCAACTATTTATTTTGCGTGTGTTGTGACGCAATGCTTTTCCACCGACCATCATCCTGGTCTCTGATGAATGAGACACCAAAGTGCTCTGGTCCAAGCACATCCGGTGCTGTTTAAAAGACTGACACAAAGGCTAATAAAGAGCATCCGAACTCACCCAGGGCATCATTTGTAAACGTCTCCATTCATTGAGTGCTCAGGTTTATTCTGTCATAACACACACTGGGATATTTGGTGTTGGTCTGAGAAAAGAATAATCAATGACAAATAAGCCATTTCTTGCTGAACCTACCATATGCTCTGCTTTCTACTCTCCACGACCTATCCTGGCTCTGCTGATATATTTTTTTCACGGAGTCAAGTTATCCATCTTGCAACCTTGACGTAGGAGTGTGAGTTAAAACAAGGGATTCAGCTGTGCCTCTGCCCCTCTGGTGACAGAGTATTGATGAAAGCCCTTCTTCATGGTACCCGGGAAATGGAGCCGCAGTTAGACAACATCATTACCACCGTACTCTTCTACTGAGTCACCTCTGCACATGGACAAGATACTCAAATTGCTTTCTTTTTAATGGAAACAAGAAACACGTGACTCAAGCAATCAACAAAACAATTTAAAAAAGCTCTCCTTCTACAAGAACGTAGAGCTCATCTTAGATGGAAATTTGTTTTCTTTGTATTAGGACACCAAAGTGGCCATCCCAGAATTTATGAATAATCTCTAGGTGAGTTTAGGGATATGCATGGACAAGCACATTGGGTACATCCGTAAACATGAGGGGCAGAAACACGTTACCCCAGTACGGTTAGCCCCAGAGACAGCAAATAGCAGGTGTTGTGGAACCACTTAGTAGGAATGTCCCTGGTTTTCTGTTCATTCCCATTGTTTGCGAATCTAAAACCAAGGAAGTAGTGTTCTATTTCCTGCTGCAATATAAGAGTCATGATGCAAGTAAGAATCAAAGCATGGAGACAAATGACTGGCCTCATCTCAGTGTCACTTCTGATTATCTTTGTTATTGCTAATGATGATGTTTTTATCAAGGAAAAGACCTCAGTATTCTTAGCTCAGAAATCCAAGAGGGTTCAGTGGGGGAGATCACGGTGTTTTCACCCTCAATTATTTGTTAGCTGCAATATGTCAGGAATTTAAAGTTCTGCTTGGTTCAATATGCAGTGGTGTAGCTGTATGTCGCGTGTTCCATTCCTGCATTGGAGGTATGCAAAAGAATGTTAATAAGAATAAATGGATTGTTTATGTGATCTAATTTTATTTTTTTTTAAATGTTTTTGTCTTGAGAGAGAGAGACAGAGGGCATGCAAGCTGGGGGAGGGGCAGAGAGATAGGGAGAGAGAAAGTGACTCCCAAGCAGGCTCTGTGCTGTCATCATGGAGCCCGACGCGAGGCTTGACCCCATGGTCTGTGAGATCATGACCTGAGTTGAAATCAAGAGTCCGATGCCCAAGCAACGGAGCCATCCAGGAACCCTTCGAATTTCATTTTTATTTAATTTAATTTCATTTTTATTTAAAAGACCAAGACCCACATCTTATCTTCACCGTGTGAATGTATACATAAGCATTTGTCCCTTTTGGATAGATATTTGAGAAAGTTCTGATCCTATTGCTCTGAAGATGTCCCCTGCTGCCACTGGGGATAATTCGGCTTCTTCAACTCAGCACCGTTCTGCTAAGTAATAAGCTACTGACATTAATTATTATTTTGCCTTTGCCACAGGTCACCGGTCTGACCCTACAGCTGTGTGTGTGTGCATGTGCGTGCACACTTTCAACTTCCTTTTAGTCCTACACTCACCACGGCATATTATCACCCGCCATAGATCAGAGTAGAAAGGAAAATCTATGGATGGCTATGGATTGGGAGAATCTTAAATCTGCAAACATTTCCATTACATAAAGTAAGTGGTTAAATATCTTCTGTCTTTGGGGGGAAAGTGCTGGAACATTTTATAAATTTCAATATGGAATTATGCCAATGTTGGTCTTAGTTCAACACTTAAATTCAATAAAATCTGGGATTAAACATAAAAGCCTCTTAAATTTGCTCAGCAAAGTTACCAAATAGTCCTTGATAGAGTCAATGATTCATACATTCACAAGGTGTTTAGAAGCACATTTAGCACCGGGCCATGGAAAGAAGCTTAAAACTCTTTTGGGAAAGGAAATCCAAGAATCGTGCCAACTTGTGGATGGCAGCCTAGATAATTAAAGTTTTATTTTTCTCTAGACCTCTAAAACCATGGTTGTTTATCCAGGAACGTGCCAACAACCTCACACACGGGAAAAAGTGACGTGTTCGTAGAATTTATTAGTCTTACGGGTTTATAATTCCAATGTAGTAATTTCCAACTACCTAATTTCCGGAGCCCACCATTTCCCTTTAAACATTTCATTTTAATGATTTTTTTAAGTTTATTTACTTATTTTGAGAGAGACAGAGACACAGCATGAGTGGAGGAGGAACAGAGAGAGCGGGAGAGAAAGAGAATCCCAAGCGGGTCCCACACTGTCAGTGCAGAGCCCCACGTGGGGCTCAAGCTCACGAACTGTGAGATCGTGACCTGAGCTGAAGCTAAGAGATGCTTTACTGGCTGAACCACCCAGGCGTCCCTCATTTTAACGATTTTTAAAAATAGCTACTCTGTAAATTATACAAACCATCTAGATGTATTAAAATCTGTGAATCTGCACCTGTATATGCGTGCATTTTACTATTTAAAACAAACTTGGAAGTTCTCATTTTGGGCCGTGTGTCAAGGTGAGGGAATAAACTTGTGTCTTCAGGGGCTCAGCTCCTTGTACTATTTATTCTGCCGTAACCAGTCCTCCCATATGTTCTTTTCTCCATTAAATATTCTGCATTTGTCTTGACTGTACAATTCCATTTATGGCCATTCACCTCGCTTACTTCTGCTTTAAGCATCTCTCTGCATGGCCTTTTGTATTCTCTTGAAACATAGGCCCAAACAAAAGCTTTGAGCTTCTGTCAGTTCACAGGCATTGGCTGAGCATGTGACTGACCGTTTCATAAAACGTTATGTATTACCTAAGGTAATGAAGGTAAACTTGGACTACCTTCCAAGGGGAATACCAATTTGCAACTCAAAGTTAAAAACCCCGTGTCCTGATGCACACCGTGTGTAAATGCATGTGTGAAGTTCTAGATACAAGAAATAGAGCAAAAGAGAGGGAAAAATTTCTGTCCCGTATTTTCTCTGAGAAAGATCAACTCTGAAGGCAAAACAGCATTTCTGTCCACGGGGATAAGTTTCACCCACACAGCCAGGAGCCGTGTGTTTCTTGCATTTCCCCTTGGCGAAAATAAAAGCAAGGTGTTGCGGGCCAGCTACGAGAGTGTCAGGGTGCAGAGAAAGGGTGGGTGGGGTGACGTCCTGGAAACACGGCTTGAGGGAATACGTGCGGATCACTGGGCCTGACGCTTCTCCTGACACCCGGAGCCACACGTTGGGGCTGCAATGGCGGAGGGAACACCAGTGGGCAATGAAGCCAAAGTGAGAATTTGTCTCCAAATACAGGGACGGATGTTTCGGGACGGAGTGATAGTTAATATCCATCCAATGTGTAATGAGAGGCAGTAAGAGCCACTTGACCTTTTTGAATCCTCACGCAGCCATAAAAGATGGGTGCCATTTTTGTATTCACTTCATGGATGAGCAAAGTTGAAGCTTAAGGAGGTAAAGGAAGTTGCCCAGGACCACGTAGCTAGCAGGGGAAGGACAGAGGAGTAGCGCCCAGGCCCGGGGCCTCAGTATGGACTCTGAGGACTTTTAACCTGCATCGAGAGGGCAAGGGTAGAAGGGGTGAGAACAAGCTTCCTCCCTGTGCTCTCACTGCACTGCTCCTGCAGGGTGTCTCTCTCCCTCCCTCTCTGTCTCCCTCTCCCTCTCTCCCTCTCTCTCTCTCTGTCTCTGTCTCTCTGTCTCTGTCTCTGTCTCTTTCTCTCTCTCTCTCTCACACACACACACACCCTCTCTCTTTTCTTGTTTCTTATTTATTTTTGAGAGACAGAGTGTGAACGAGCAGGGGTGGGGGGGGCAGAGAGAGGGGGACAGGGGATCCGAAGTGGCTTCCATGCTGCCAACAGAGAGCCCAACAAGGGACTTGAGCCCATGAACCGTAGATCATGGCCTGAGCCAAAGTCTGACTCTTAAGCAACTGAGCTGCCCAGGTGCCCCTACATATACACACTCTTGTATGTCTTTCTCTTTCACCCCTTCTCCCCCTCGTCTTTAGTTTTTCTGATGTCTTAGCTCCTTTTGCTGTCACCAAGTAGCACTGATTGACCAGCTTCTGAACAAACAATGACTTCTCATAGCTCCAGAGGCCGGAAGCCCAAGATCAAGGCACTGGCAGATTCCAGTCCTGTGTGGGCCCTTTCCTGGTTCATGGGCGGCATCCTCTCACTGTGTCCTCTCATGGAGGAAGGGGTGAGGGGGCATGAAATAAACACACCACCGAGGACACGGATCCCATCATGAGGTTCCACCTTCATGACTCCATCACCTCCAAAGGCCCCACCTTCTGACACTATCACCTTGCAGATCAAATTCCAACCAGGGAACGTTGCTGGGTGCAGACATCCAGTCTACAGCACTCGCGTTCCCAGGCAGCCTGTAGGTAGCTTGCAAAACCCGTCCAGGGCCATGTTGCTCTTGACACTTAGAGACGCTCTCGGCCCATCATCCCCACTCCCTCCAAGCCCACACTTTTCGCCAGCCTTACGAGGCCCGTTTTCTACTGTCTGGAACGCCTTTTCTCGCTCAACTTGCCATCACTGAAATTTACATCCTAACCATGAAAACTCTCCTTGTCTTCCACGGATAGCACACCTCCCAGGCCACACCACCACCTGTTCCTTTCCAGAATCTCCATGGATCTTCTTGCTCCTCTCACAACTAACTCCACCTTTAAGCTGCAGCCGACGTGCAACAGTAACTTCCCGTCTGGGGCGGAAATTCTACCCCACACACACTGCATCTTCAAACACATCGCGGTACTTGGTCACTCTATTAGCATTTCCTGTTTCAACAACTGATCACATTTCTTTACCTCTTCTACGCTAGGATGCTCCTAGCACATGAGGCATGCTTCACATGTTTTCAATTTAAAAAATGTGTTGTTGTTGTTGTTATTGTTGTTGTTGTTTTAATTAGAGAAAGCAGGTGAATACATTCAGTCACAAGGGGAGTAAAATTAATCTGTTAGGCTGCAGGTTTTCTTTGAAGGCTGGTAACTTTGACATAAGAGGAAAAAAATGTATCTAGTTCACCATGTTTAGAAATGTGGAGTATGAATATTATTTGGCATTAAAAGATTTTGCCTACGGGTAGTGATAAAATAGCCATTTTTGACGGAGTCCAAATCATGACCCAATGCATCGCTGTGCACATTACTCATCACTGAGATTCTGGCAGACGGGGTCCAGAATTCCATCTTTCAGGGAACGAAATGAAGCTTAGCATGGAGAAGAGATTGGCTGGAAATTACACTTCCACATGGAAGTGTCCACGTAATGGACAAAGCAGAAACTGATTAAGGTTCAACTTGAAATCTATGTTCTTGCTAAAACACTACCCCACCCAAGTTATCCGTGTATTCACCTTTAGTGTCATATTTCAACTGGACAAATGCAGACAAGTAGTCACGCAAATGCACACACAGAATTAGCATCCATTCTTTCAGTCCTCATTGTTTATACACCTACAGAATAATATTTGTGGCCTTGCCTTCAATTTATAAACACTTTCTTCTTCTTTTTTTCAATTTTTTAACTATTTATTTTTTGAGAGACAGAGACAGAGCATGAGAGGGGGAAGGGCAGAGAGAGGGAGACAGAGGATCCAAAGCAGCCTCCAGGCTCTGAGCTGTCAGCCCAGAGCCTGACATGGGGCTCAAACTCACAAACCGCGAGATCATGACTTGAGCCGAAGTCAGATGCTTAACCGACTGAGCCACCCAGGTGCCTTTAAACACTTTCTTCTTTATGTCACATGACACTCTATCATGTTGACTTTTCCTTTGTGGATATTATTTCTTTCCCTATGCTGTAATCAGGGACAACTCCCAAGGTCCTACATTCTCCTAGAACATTTGGTTATGATGACTTCAGCTCTTATGTTTATTTGATTAACATCCAAATTGATGTTATCCTTCTCCCTGTTTTCTATATCTATCCTCATTTCCTATTGGATAGGACCTCTGGATGTTCTATTCTCACTTCTATTTTCACATCTCTGAAAGTCTCGAACACCTCCCATCCAAGTCTATCAAATGCATTTTTATTTTTCTGATTGTCTGCAGGTAAAACTTCACACCATTTTGACTTTTTTCTGCTTTTTTAAAAAAATCTAAAATGATATATTATGTTCATTTGGATCTTCCTTCAAAATGTCTTTGGCACCTATTTGGTTCTTCCCATTCTTAATGTCTTCTTACCACTAAGATTAAGTCAATCTTAGGTTAAGCCATGCCAACCTGAACCAGGGTGGCTAACTCATGATTGACCCTGCAGTCTTCAGCATTATCCTTTCCAGTATACTCTACACAACATTACCTAAAACACTGTTCTCATACGTTATCAATCTCATTGAACTTTTTGATAGAAAAGAAAACACCTACTTAAGAGGATTCAATCACTGTTATTCCTACTTAAGAGGATTCAATCACTATTGTTGAGTTAATTGATGAATAAATCCAAATGCTAAATCTCCCATTTATTGTAAATTAAGAATCTGTCCCCTACATATGTTTAGAAAAAGCACAATAATTTTTCTTAACCGACACGGACAGTATACAGATTTTCTTAACTATCAGTTCAACTTCACCATATAATCTAATAACTTCCAGCACTGTTCTTGAAAGTTGTTAATATAAATAGCACCTAGGATATATTTGAACAATATAACTAGGTATTGGGTCATATAAAAAATAGCTAAATATAGAACCATATCTTTATGGTGTAAAGTTCAGAAAATTTCCAAGACGGAAGATTTCCAAAGAAACCCAAACTCATCAATCCAGGCATAGTAGCCATATTTTTAGAAGTATCCACAGGCTCTTGCCTTTCCACACCAAGCTGGCAAATAATAGTGAGTAACTGTGAAGTTTTAGTCTTCTAGATCTAAAACATTATTTGTGGAGAAAACTAATCGCATATACATACATGTAAATACTATCTCTTATCCACTCATGCCTATTATCATTCCAGTATACTATGGTGAGCCATATATAATACCGTTGGAGATTTAGCAGATGCTGTAAACTTCCTTTTGCATACACAACTTCTCTCTTCATCACAAAGAGTTTTCCTCCAATTTTGAGTTAGCTCAGGAGAGGCTAGAGAGTCTATTTCTTATTTTCACTTTATGGCTTCACATTTCTTTCAGAATTTGAGGAAACAGGCCAAAGAAATGTGGCCACTTCCTGAGAATCACCTTGGACCTTTTAGGTCTATATTACCAATGCCTGTTCGATAATGGCAGAGCTTGGACCAGACTGAGCGTGGCCATTAAGGAAGTGGTAGATATCTCTTTTCAGCTTTAATGCAGACTTGATCATCTGAACCATCTTAGGTACAGAAACAGCTTCAAAGGCTGAATTTAAACAACAACAACAACAGACCTCTTCAAACACATGAGCTGGTGCCCAGGAGAGTGAAAATCTAGAATATATTTATGTTTTGCTAGTGGCCTATTCATACACCATATGCGAGAAGGTATGTTGTATAACAAACTAAAACAAGAAAGGGGGACATGTAGGGCAAAGAGTAGAGTCAAACACAAATTACATCAGTAGTGAGAACAGATGTGAAGAGTTGGATGTCTCTTCCATACATATGGCTGGATTTTTTTTTAATGTTTGTTTATTTATTTTGAAGAGAGAGTACAAGTGGGGGAGGGGCAGAGAGAGAGGGAGAAAGAATCCCAACTGGGCTTTGCTGTCAATGCAGAGCCTGATGTGGGGCTCAAGCTCACAAAACCTAAGATCATGACCTTGGCAGAAGTCAGAGGCTCAACCAGCTGAGCCACCCAGGTGCCCGGTGGCTGAACTGTTTATTAATATTGGTTTAACTTTTGAAATTCAGGTTCTGAGAAACTGTTGTAGTTGTCTACCATCTGGGTCTTTTCAGAATGACAGGTGAAAGCAAAAACCATGATTCGTTATCATAATAACTCTCGTGTGTTATATTCCTCCTGTGGATTACCTAGGCACTAACTTAGCCTTTCAGACCATTCCAAAGCCATGAAAACTGTTTAACATGTATGATTATCACAAAGAATGGGAGACGACACCCGAGGGACATGAAGTTTAAAAAGCTTATTCAGCATCAAAGCCATGAGGAGTATCACAACTAGGCATATGGTAGAAGGCAGAAGATTGTATGCACCCATGCCATCTATAGTCCACACTATTCCACAGGGGCTAAGTTTGACAGACCACCCAGTTGACAGTGTCTCCATGGAGTTGACTTCATGTCTCTCTTGAGGTTTTATTAAGAACGCATCAGAACATTTTTTAATAAAAAGCAATATGAAGCTTGGCACAAGATTTACTATACAAATGTTCTTGAGGATGTTTTTCTTTCCCTCTCTTAGCGCTACTTATGTAGCGTCTCAGGTGAGAAATTTATGTCACAACCAAGCAAAGGAAATATTTGTCAACACTGAGGAGCTGAGAAATGGAGATGTTTGCTTTTTGTTTGCTTTTTTTTTTTGTCCCCATAATACGAGCTGACTGGCTCCTTTGTTGATCTCTTCTTCCTTAATGAAAGACGTATTTGTAAGCCTTCCTTTGCTTTGCCTTTTTCTCTTGTAATGAGAATTTTTAAGATCTACTCATTAGCAATGATCAAATATACAATACGGCATCATTAACTACACTTGCCATGCCGTATTTTACATCCTCAGAACGTATTTATAGCTGGAAGTTTATATCTTTTGTCCACTTAGCTTTGCCTTTTGAGTCTTATTTATATTTCCCTGGCCCTGATCCATTATGCTATTTATATCTTTTTTTGAAAATAATTTTCCCGTATTATGAGTTTTCATTTAAGCTTGCTTCAACTCCTCAGACAGTGGGCAAAGATGTAGACTTTTGAGAACAGCAGGTGGCATCGAGGGGCTTTAGGAGATACCTAAGCCAATAGGGATTTCCTAGAAGGAAGGCATCGGGTGAGACCGGGCTGGTCAGAGCATGCTTCTGGAAGGAAGTCATGAGAAAGCAAGACCAACAGCGATGAGGGAGATTCCCATGGCGGGGGTGAGGAGGGTATAATTCTTTAGTGGTGTTAACTTTAAGACATGGTTTTGTAAATGATGTCTGAGATCAGCTTCCCTGGGAAGCTGATGTAGATGGAATGCAGGCCAGTCACCCAGATGAGCTCTTGGCAGCATATCTGTAACAGTGAGGGAAGTGGAGTCAGGCTGAGGGCAGAGGTGACCCATGAGCCTTGGCCCTTCGGAGCTGAGATCAACCCTTCAGAGTTGTCTTGACAGGAGGCAAGAAGTAGAGGCCTCAGTACACCCACCATTTCCCAGTCCTCGGATGCCACCTGCCTTCAGGAGGGGCCCGCCTAGGAAGGGAGGCAGCTCTCTCAGGCTCTGACAACCACTGGAAAGGCATCTCCTCCAGAGACTCTAGAAGTAGCAATGCCAACTCAAGGGCAACGTGGACGGGTACCACGGGATCCATGGAGTGCCACCTGTATCTGCTAATCTTGATGGCTCACGTGCGCAACCGTGGGGGGGGGGTACCAAATGCAATGATGGAGGTGAGCACTCTGGGTAAACCATAAACTACTTTAAATAGGTAATTATGATCTAGTGTTACACTGATTACACTCAGGGTGGTTTTTTTCATCGGTTAATGAATGGCAAACATAATTGTTTTTGACACGTGATAATCCTTCCTTTCCAAGCTTCTGGGCTGGTTTCCTAGTAAACTCTCAGTGAAGGTGAATGAGGACACAGTCTGGGAGAAAAGTGAGATTGAGGTTTTCAGCTTAGCTTATGATAGTTCTGTGGCCATAAGAGCCCATGATATTTCTTGAATGGCTGGTTTGTTACTCAGCAGTAAATAAAGCTCTGTAAGAATCAAAACTCATTTATTTCCCACTAAATAAACATGTTTTAAATTTCAACATGTATAGCTATATTATATATGTACCTATTATGTATATGTATAACGTGGTATGTATTATATATAATTGTGTATACATATATATATTTAAACTACTTTATTGAGGTATGATTGACATATAAAAAATGTGCATATTTAATGCATGTAATTCAATGAGTATGGGGATAAGTATACATTTATCATCAAAACTATCACCGCCAAGGCCAAATACATATTGATCACCTCCCAAGGTTTCCTCCCGCCCCCTTTTATGTAGCTATGTATTATTATCATTGACAAACAGGGGTGCTCTTCTTATATCTACACTAATCATGCATATGAAAACATGGAAAAAGAGAACTGACAGTAAGCCTACCAAAATATTATCTTATAGACAACGTGGATATAATGAGCATCACTTTGTCTACTTCTCATTTTTCCCGATGTTTCAAATATGCTCAATATAATGTGTATTCCATATGAACTGAACATTGTTCCATTTTGAGGAAAGAATTTGGACAAAGCGAGTTGTGGAAATAATGGTGAAGAAGACTGTCGCATTAGCAAGGAATTCTCACGACCAGAACCATCATCATTCCTATCGCATACAGCTCACGGTTGCATTTTAGAAAACATGGAGCAAAAAGTTAGGCTGAACTGTCAGAAACTTATTTATAAACGTATTAACTCATGGGAGACAAACTGCTCTCACTGTCACGACACAGTTCCATTATCCCTTACCTAGCCGCTAAGGGTTCACGGCACACACAGCCATCATGGCACTCAGAACAGAAACGCGATGAATGTAAGAAATACGTGTTTGATCGTCAGATTACAAGCAAATTTATGCAGTGATCGAGCGAAAATAATTTCCACACTTACAATAATTCAATAAACCACCCTACTGTAAACAGAGCCTGAGATCACTAGCTGCACCTGGCCTGTCCAATGCAGACATCCAAAAAGATATCCAAGGCTCCGGACCACTTGAAGGGGGTCTTCTCCCCACATAAAGGTGTGGTAATCGTGAAACACACAACAGATTTTGTCAAATTAGCACCAAAATAACGTAATCTATTTCATTAATTATTTCTATGTGGCACACCATGTTGATATGTAATATTTGGGATGTATTATATTAAAATACATCGTTCAAATGTGTTCTAATTGTTTTATGTTTTAATGTGGATACTAAATTTTAAAATTGTGTATGCAGTTTGTGATATATTCCTTTTCTTTTTTTTTAATGTTTTATTTATTTTGGAGAGAGAGAGAGGCAGAGTACAAGTGGCAGAGGGGCAGAGAGAGAGGTGGACACAGAATCCGAAGCAGGCTCCAGGCTCCGAGCTGTCAGCACTGAGCCCGATGCGGGGCCCGAACCCACGAACCGTGAGATCATGACCTGAGCTGAAGTCAGGCACTCAACCGACTGAGCCACCCAGGCGCCCCTGTGATATATTTCTATCAGACAGCACGGACTCAGGGTTTGAAACTGCTCACGCGAACATGATGGAAAATGGTTGCCTTGTGCCATAAACCACTTGTCATTTAATATTTGCAAATGCAACCCTTACAATCCAGAAGAACACAAGCTTCTGTATTAAAATAATTGGGTATTCTTTTCTGAGCCAAATCATCCAGAAATTATTTATTCTGAAATAACGAATTAGGTCAGAATTATTCGTTAACATCTGAGCACGTGACCAGCTCCATATTTTTGTTTTGTTTTAACATTTTGAATAATTCTGCTAATAAATGAAATAGCAAACTAGTACATAAAAACTTATACAGGAAGATTCTCAGTGGAAAAGGAGCCCAAGTTAACACGGGAAGCTCAATTACAACGTTTAAATAATATATTAGGACTCTGGATACAGATTAAGATCAAAGAGGTCTCATATGCTACCAGTAACAGTGGTTGATGTGTTCAACTCAATCTCCCTTTAAAACAGCACAGCAATGAGGGGTGCCTGGGTGGCTCAGTTGGTTAAGTGTCTGACTCTTGACTTCGACTCAGGTCATGATCTTCAGGTCCTGGTGTTGAGCCCTGCATCAGCCGTGGGGCCTGCTTAAGATTCTCTCTCTCTCTCTCTCTCTCTCTCTCTCTCTCTCTCTCTCTCTCACACACACACACACACACACACACACACACACACACACACACCCCTTTTGCCCCTCCCCTGCTCTGGCACACACATGCACACACTCTTTTGCTCTCTCCCCTAAATAAAATAAAACGACATAGCCATGAAATCAATCTGAAAGGGAAAATGCCACCACCTAGCATTAGAGAACACAAATATCTTGCATAGTCCTGATTATGCTACCGTACTTCTTATGCTCTGTAGAATGCCTACTTTACTATTTTAGAATCTGAAATGAGATGATTGTATGGTTTTCTGATCCACACAGTTTAACGGAGGAAAAACCATCAAAAGAATAACCGATTGTATATGTATAACCTAACTCAATAAAATCAATTCTACCTGAACTCTGAGGCACTATATTTGTTCTCATGTTACATAAAACGGTTACTTTTCTTAAGGGTCCCAGTTATTTAAATGGCTTTGATTTCCACTGGAGTTGTCTTGAGGTACACAAGTAAGCACAGACATCTCCAAAAAAAAAAAAAAAGATTCAAAAAAGCGATTGACCCACATTTCAAAAATTTCTAGTCCCATCAACACATGAGGAACTCATTAATGTCTTTCAGTCTGAGTGATCAGACCTCCATTTGCATAGGACATTGACACTCAATCCCTACTCTGGATGCATCCTTCTCAATCAATAAGGTCATTATTCAAGGCACAGATGAATCTCTAGAGCCGGCTATTGTGTTTGTTCCGTCTCCATTCAGAGCTCCGACAGCCCCAACTCCTCAGGGCTCTTTGAAATGAGGCCAAAAAGTGTATCTAAATTACACCATTTACCAAGGCTAAGAAAAGATCTTTCTTTGGTATGTATTGGAGTTAATAATATTTATTAGGCATCTCATTTATACAGTGCCATAGACGCACTGTAGGTAGGGTTATAATTTTTAAAGTCTAGACTGGTTTATATTTCTCAGAATCTGTCTGTTGGGGTGGCAGGAGGAGGCAGAAAAGGAAGCTGTCTATAGAGACAGGCTTTCAGTTTACCAAACTTGCTGCAGGGGACGTCTTGAGCACATCTGCTATATCCGTGTCTAAAACTGTTGAATGCACAGGGATAAATACCAAATTCAGCATCAGAGTGCTAAAACAAGGGCGTTACTACAGGCAATAAAACACAAGTTATAAACCATCAAGTGAATAGCCCAAGGATTATTGGGTAAAACGGAATTCAAAGCTCTTATCTTGGGTTTTCTTTTTGAAAACTATTTTGGACAAGGGAAAAACAATCCAGGGTGAGTACGACGTGTTTGGTACACAGAAAATAATTCTGCTCTCCCTCCGGCAAGTTCACCCCTACCATCACCCCAAGACTTCCTTTCTCATCCAGAATCCCTCCTGTTGTGGATTTCCAGAGGGTTAATTCAGTCTGCACGGTAGGTCCCTCACACAGGAGGCTGCGGCATTTATAAATGTGATATGATTATAGCTCCGTAATTACTCCATCATTATTGAAGATTACTACAATGTGCCAATCATTTTTCTCCACGTTGAAGTGCCACAGAACGAGAAGGTATAGTCTCGCACTAGCTGTTTATTTTCTGACTAATTGATTCTTCCACTTTTTGACTGCTTCTTAACCAACTAAATTTAAGGGATTAACAGTCCCTGAGAGGTGAATAATAATGTGGGGAGCCAGCAACTTCTGATTTAAACATAATAGTCACCAGATGGCATGCAATGTCGTAGTTCTGGAATGCCATTTCAAGAGTCATAGGCAACAGTTTCTTACAATCCCCAGTTTTGTCTAAAAGGCTTAAATTAATATTATTAATATTATCAAGGTATTATGGCTTCATTTCCCCTTGAGATAGCTTCCTGAAGGAAAATATAAACAAACAGAATGCGAGATTAAGCCATCACTACCTAACCCTGAGCTCTTTAAAATATTACGTGTGAACAAATCATAATATCCTTCATGCCACTTATGACTTGTCAAAATATCAGACACTGATAGGAAATCAATGTCTAGTTTTTAATTTAGATTTTATAAGGAGCAGCTGCTAACTGCCGGTGAATTATGCCGCTGGCAGACAACATTCTCTGTGCCTTGTCAACCAATCTCCACCTTCACATAAGTAATAAACTCTATATGAGATTGTGCGTTTTTCTTGCTTTCTCTGTGGGCATCCGCTACTGAGCCCATGAAAGAGGGACAGTGTATTTTTTCAGAGGCACATAACAGACTTTAGCAAGTTAATGATCCTGCACAGACATCAGAGAAATGTATTCTTCGTGGTGACAGTGGGGGAGCATGAGACCATTCTTTTGAAAGCACAGAGTAGACCAAAATACAGAGATTTAGGATCTAGAGACTAACACCCGTGCGCAAAGGAACAATCGTAGGATTAATCATTTTCTAACACGTTAACTTTTTACAATTCTATCAACTTTGGATCCAGGCATATTGAAGATAATTTTACGTTATGCTCTGTGTTCTTAAGAGTACTAAGTTGAAAAGACAATAAGCATTCCAGGGAGTCGACAAATTTTCAAATTAACTGTTCTGCCCAAATCGGAAGCCAGCCAGACTGCTCTCTAAAAATATCAGTTGAAACTACTGTTTTCTAAAAGAGTGGAAAGAAGGTTTTTGTCTAGTGGATTCAGATAATTCCCATGTTCCTAACCTATTTTCATATTCAAGCTCATGTAGCTATAACAGTTCTAATAGTAGCAACACACTTAAGTTAGCAGCCTTCTTCTCCATCTTTTCTTTTCGTTTTCAATCTCCTCGAATGCAAATTAAAGTCAGTGGATAAACTCTGCACCTTCCACACACACTGGGATGTTTTCACAGAACGATACTTGGGAGAACGGTGGCATTACATATATTGTGTTGTCGTGAGGTTCGTGTATTTTAACTCCGAAATCATTTCACTCTAATTGCACATCATTTTCTTGAAAAGCCCATCAATGCTGAGCACACATGACTTCAGGGGCTGTGATTTTGTCTCTGGGTGGGAGCTAGCCTAGGGGAGCCTGCCAACTGAAAGCCTGACTGTGCCCCCAGTTATTGGAAAGGCTCTACTGTAAATATTTTTATACAATCGTGCTCTAGGGAGCATAACTATAGCAGTGCATACCTTTTCCAATAATCAGATTTTAGAATTACGGGTGAATATCACTTCAATAGAGGAATAGGCAGAAATACAGATAAAAATACAAACCACAGACTGTACCTTATAATACTGCCCACCTGCACAGCAAAGAAAGCAATGAAAAGAATTGTCTAACCCTACCATTTTGAAGAGGGATATTAACAGGTGTTTTCTCACACAACTAAGGAAATGATTCTAAACCTTATATATTTACAAGAGTTTTAAGTTTATTTATTTTGAGAGAGAGAGAGAGAGATAATGAGAGAGGAGAGCGAGCACAAGTGGGGTAGGGGCAGAGACAAAGGAGTAGAGAAAATCCTAAGTAAACTCCTTGCAGCCAGTGCAGAGCCCGACATGGGGTTCGAACTCACAAACCACGAGATGATAACGCAGGCTGAAATCAAGAGTCAAATGCGTAACCCACTGAGCCACCCAGGCGCCCCACGTATGTTCACTAGGTTTTAAATGGCAACATCAGTTCGTGTTAGCTGCGCAAACAGCACACGGCCGATGAGCTGTCTTCTATCCTGACCCACCCACGGCTGCCGAAACTCCATGAAATGACTCAATTATTGGAAATGTCCTCTCCTTACATTAGGGCTGAGCTTCTGAAGCAGTGCCAAAGCACTAACGGGATCTTTTCCCAAGCAGTTTTCAAATCCTGATGATAAGAGAAAACAGAAAACAGTACCTCTCCATATACCTGATGAAAAAAAGCTTGCTAATAAAAATTGGTTTGTTAAGACACCTTCCCTTACGATCCTTATTTGAGGGCAATTCCTTTCACTGCACGCCCTTTAATTTAAAATCTTACAGCCGTACACTGAATTTCTTGCAACAGGCCCTTTACGCTTAGTGAGAAAGCTGCAAATTTCTGCCTGTGTGCAGAGTTTGGGTGCATCACACACAAGCTTAGTTACACTGGGTACCCGTGGGATGTGCCCTCTGCGTTCAGGTGTTAAAGCGGCCTTGGGAGCCTCAGGTTCCTCTCTTCCAAATGGAAGTAACACCAAACTGATGATGTTCTTGGACGGGTGACTTGAGAAAGTGACCCAAGGACTTGCCCAACGTAGGTATAAATTAAACCTATGGTGACTGAAACTATCACCCGCGGGACCCCAAGACCTGACCTTTACTGCTCACTGCTTTTACCCAGTGACCTCTGCCCAACATTTTCCCTCAAGTTCTTCTTTCTAGCTTACCTCTTAACTTACGCAAGACCTAAGGGCATCACACGTCATCATGGAAACCCAAATGACCCCTCAAGCGATCAGGACTGCCCTGTGGCCCAGACCACCCAGGTCAGCTGGAGCTGAATCCCTGACTTGGGCCTGTGAGCATGGTAACCCATGGAGGGATGGACACTTACCTTTAACTCATTAGAATACTAAAATCTCTGCCCAAGGAGAAACCTCAGCCTCCTTTACATAACACAAATATATAGGTATAGGTGTGTATCCTTACGGCACACGCACGACGTTATTCCCGCGTCTGTATGCGATGAGAGAACTTCTCTAAGTACTCATCCTGATTCTAAATAAAAGGAACTCATCACCCTTGCTCAAAGAGTCACAGCTTCGCAAGTTTTCCCCATGATCTCATTTGCTGCAAAAAATTTTACCTTGTGCAACAAGTTTCTATCTTTCACCCACCAAAGAGCAAACTCATGTTAGTTCAGTTACAAAACTATAGGGGAAGCCACGGTTGCTGGCCTCTGCCCTCATCGCTCCAACTGTTCTGACTGCCTCTGGAACTTTCTCCTTTCTAGTCTATGTTCTATACTCACGAAAAACTGGTTTTTCTCAAGAAGAGACTTTTGTTCCTCATGCCACTCTTTTCCTCCCAAACTCTAAAGTGCCGTCTTTCAAGGTCGTCCATAGTCTGACACAATCTCATTCTTTCAACACATTTCCTGACTAGACAAGCCTTCTCTCTCGATTAGATCAGTACACTCACAATCCACCCAGAGTGTCATGCTTGTCTGCTTTAGCTCATTCTGTTTCCTTGATGAGAATAAGATTCTCCTTCTGCTTTCGTTTCCAAGTCAACCCACCTTGAAAGCCGATCTACAATTCAGTCTGGTTTACAAACATGGCCAAACACTGCCTCATGTTCATGGTTTTCTGGATTTCCCTAAACCAGTGATCTCTTCAGCTAATGATTTTTATTTCACTCAGTAACTTATTGATTGGTGCATAATGTATACGCACCAGTTTTCACTTCTCTCAAATCATGTGAACTTTAAAGAACACACTTTGTCATGTTTCCTTTATACGTTGCACAGCCCCACTTTCCTGCCGGAGGAACGTTCATGCCCCTGGGGACAGGAGAAGACCTTCCAACAAATACAAAGGAGAACTTTAAGAGAATCGTTACTTCTTTCCAAATTATCCTCAATTGGACTTGCCTGAGAAAGTGCTAGAAATCTAGGTATTTTAGGAAAATTGTGTCCTTATCTTTTCTTTTTAATTCCTTCTTCCACTTTACAGAAGAAAGGTACATCTCTTGCCCATCTGAATGGTACAATGATGGTTATCTGTATGTGCCAAACAAAAGGGTTAGATATTACATGACTTACATTTAGGGGTAGCAAATCCTTTCGGAAGTCAGATTGTTTTCCATTCACTTTCAACAAAATTGAAGGACACCATCAGATTTTCAAATGGCTAGTGCTCATTTTTTCAAGATAATTTACTATTCAGTGTTTTAATGTATAATTCAGTTTACCACAGTGCAGTTCAGTTCAAAAAGTGTTTGTTGGATACTTAATGTTCAAAATTATAATGCTGGGAATAGAATGGGTGGGAAGGGAGGAGTGACCTTAGTCATCCAATCATCATTCATTAAACAAATGTCTAAGGGCCAAATCTGTGTTAATGATTAGATATTGGGTACACAGTAGTGAATAGAATTAATTCATCATTTCACAAATGAGATAAATACATTCTGAAGAAATCATGTGGCTTGTCCAAATTCACACCACTTAAATTTTAAGATCATTTTCCCCAGCCAGTCTTTATGTAAATACATATGTCTAAGCATGTAAATGCATGCATGCCCAGATGGCTAAGGAACATGCAAATTCTCTCCCAAAATGCAACAAAGGTACAATGCTAGCCACCACCATCTTACAGGGTGGGGGGGCCTGGGGCAGCGTTGTCCGAGCACAGCAAAAAATGAGTTTGCGGACTGAAGGGGAGAGAGCCTTCCAAAGTGACTAGACAGAGCTCTCTCAATCACAAATCTGCAGAAAAGGCTGAAGTGCTTCACAAAGGAATGAAGGGAATGGCAATCAGAAATAAAGGAAACTTCTCAGTGACTGATATAAAACCCACTGTAATCCGCTGCTAAGGCAGTTGAGAGCTGTGTGCCACGCTCGCTTCCCATGTCCTAAAATCTTGCCTGACACATCGTAAGGCATTTACCGTCTGCTTATTGAATAAATAAGCAACAAAGTAAGATAACGCTCAATATTGTAGGTTTCTCGTTGGAGCCAATGGTGGCTACTGAAGGGGTGAATCCAAATTCTGATTTCTTGACTAAGAAAACTTCGCTTGAACCTTCAGTGTCTCTTTGCACCCAACTTATGGAGGTTTATACACACAGTGGAATAAAGAGTCTATGAAAGTGACATTGGTATGTATTATGTTGATTCAATGATTGACATCTATCTGTACATGGTTTCAATAATTTCATATAATCAAACATTTAAGCACCGTCTTAGGGATGCCTACGTGGCTTAGTTGGTTAAGCATCTGACTCTTGCTTTCAGCTGAGGTCATAATCTCATGGTTCCTGAGATCAAGCCCCGTGTTGGGCTCCATGCTGACAGCACAGAGCTGGCTTGGGATACTCTCTCCCCAGAGCTCTCTTCCTGCCTCTCTCTTGCTTGTGTGTGCACTCTTTCTCTCTCAAAATAAATAAATAAACATTTTTTTTTTAAAACTCGTTTCCATTTTAATCTTCCTCAACTTAAAAAAATAAATAAACACCGTCTTAAAACGGTATAGCCGGCTGCCTTGATGAGAGAAAACAGATCTTCCAATGTAGACTTAGAAAATTTAAAAAAAGTCCCATTTCACTTCTATGTAGTTGAATTCTTTATTTTTATACTGGTTCCTGTGCGCTCATATTCTTACCAAAGATTCCTCTCGTACTCCAGCAGACGGGTACGTGGTACCCTTGCTCCCCCGCAGCATGTCATTGGTCCACCTGTCAGACACCTTCCCATGACCAGATAACGGATGCTCCTGGTGGCTCGTGTTCTTGGCTTTTACTCTGGAGTGACTTGTGGGCTCACTCCTCCCGTCCCACATCCACCACAGGGCTTCGTACTAGGCACCGCCCGAATTTTCCTTATGCATCCTTGCCTTCTGCTACTAATTCATCTGGTGACCCAGAATCATCATTCCACGGGAGCATTCCCAAACACTCAGGCTGGAGGAGGCATCAGCCACACGTTCAAGGTTCATTTTAGAATTTTCGCCTTTTACCCAAGAATTTTCTTGCTGGTCTTTTGCTTTCTCTACACTCAGAGGTCTTTGAGGTCATTTGAGTTTGAAGCACTACAGACATAAAATTCAAAGTCAAGTTTACTGGATACATAATTTGTCTCAGTCACCTTTTTAACTACTTCCACTATTTGCAAAGGTACCTTCTATCCAGCAGATACTCAGAACATATGCACTCAACGGAAATCTAAAAATGAGAATGAGGAATAGATTTTTTTTTTAACAGAAATGATGGGAGAAATCAACGGGCCTTTGAAAGGTAACTTAAACGATGTCTGTTATGCAGGGAACTAGCCTCAAGCCTTGCATTGTTGAACTCTGAACCCATTGTGAACAGCAGCCCCTAGTCAACAAGAAGGCACAGGGTAGAAACCATCACAGTCATGTACATACTTGCATATGGTATAGCATCATCAACATGGACATGGGGGGAGACAAGAAGCCAAAGTTTTATGGGGGTTTTGTTTTGTTTTGTTTTGTTTTGTTTTGTTTTGTTTTGTTTTCCTTTACAAGGTTCTTTATCTGGAGTCTAGTGAAAACCAGCAACTCTGTTACACTTTGGGTAAATAAAGATGGGCCATGTATGGTTCACTCCCTTGTGAACCTTGGCACTTAGCTTAGTTCTTTATGCTGAACCCTGAGGTAATCCATCCTTCCTTCCTTCCTTCCTTCCTTCCTTCCTTCCTTCCTTCCTTCCTTCCTTCCTTCCTTCCTTCCTCCCTCCCTCCCTCCCTCCCTCCCTCCCTCATTCTCCATTTCTTTCTTTCTTTCTTTCTTTCTTTCTTTCTTTCTTTCTTTCTTTCTTTCTTTCTTTCTTTCTTTCTTTCTTTCTTTCTTTCTTTCTTTCTTTCTTTCTTTCTTCCTCTGAGTCCTATGTGTAGAAAATACTTTGGATTTCAGGAGCTCCATGCCCTTTCTGATTTGCTCTGTTTATCTCCTCTTCTGTGCATGAGACAACTGAGGTTTGCCCGTGACAGTCAACCACTCATGCGTGAGGGAAAGGTTTAGGGTTCCCCAAAGAGTTATTCCCCTAAGGCACTGGAACTTTCCACCACCCAGAAGTGTTCTCCTTAATGATGTTACTGTGTTTGCCCCTGGTCTAGGCACATCTTAAGTAATACATTAATAAAACAAATGGAAATACAAGCAGTTTTTATCTCAAAGAGGAAGGAGAAGTAGTTTAAAGATCACTTCATTTCTGTTTTTGCTAGTTCTGTCTATTCAAGCAATTTTGATGTACGTGTTTGATCTTTCACCTCTTGCCTGAAAACTAGGTAAATAAGTTGATTTGTAGCTAAAATTGTTATTTCACGTGAAGAAAAGACTGATGCAAACAACAGGATTATTACAATAATACACTAACAAAGCCATCACAGGCATAAGTTCTAGAGGTTGTGAGGCACAATGATTAACAACATGGGTTCTGTAATTGGACAGATCTGGTTCAAAAATCAATTTTCTCCATGACCTTGACCATGTCCCTCACCTCTCTGATTTCAGCTTTGTTAGTAAGATGTGGATAATAACATCACACACCTCATGGGTTTATAGATAAGATGAAATGAAATGATGCATATAAAGTACTTGAGAAGGTGGCGGGCACAAATTCTAAGCGCCAAAAACTTTGCCCGAAGGAATCCTTATCACTATGACTAATAATTTATGGCTATTACTATTTATTATGAATACAATTAATAATAAGGTATTTTTATTAAGTGAGGAAATTCGGCATAAGGGACAAAAATGCAATTTTATTATACATGGTGCTTTAGGTCAAATTGTATTCTAAATCACAATTTTGTGGCACTTTAAAATAATTTATTATCTGCGGATCACTTATAAGACACAAATGTCTATGAATTAATATTTGACAAATTATGTACTAATATTAGAAGATTTTCTTTTTATGTCTTTTTATTTAATAGTTTTTTGAGAGGGAGAGAGAACAAAGGGGTAGGGGCAGAAGGAGAGGGAGAGGCTCTCAAGCAGGTTCCATGTTCAGTGCAGAGCCCAGGGCAGGGTTCCATCTCACGGCTATGACATCATGACCCGAGCCAAAATCAAGAGTCAGACACTTAACCAACTCAGCCACCCAGGTGCCCCAGAAGATCTTCTTTTTAAATAAAAATACCTAGCTTTCCGAAGAGCTCTTTTACCATTATCTACATTTGCCAACATAATTGGAAGATATACAAGAAACCTGAAAGGATCTCTGATCAATACTTTCATTGTTGAAAGAGAAAAGTGGGGCTCAGGAAGGTCAATGGAGTCAATGGCATTGTCCAACCACCCATTTGCTCCGTAGGAGATCTGGAAGCAATGCAAAGTCTCCTTTCATCTCTGAATAAGTTACAGTACAGGCTGTTGGCTCCTTATGTCATTTTCTAAAATGTAAAATTCACAATAATCACAGTCAACATTTTCTACTATGTAAAAAGTATATCTCGTTGTGATTTTTTAATGTTCTCTTAAAGAATAACTGCTTCCCTGTCTCAATTTTCACTTCTATCCAAGTTCAAAATTACATGAAATAAATCATCCACTACAACCAAATGGGATTCATTCCTGGGATGCAAGCATGGTTCAATATTTGCAAATCAATCAACATCATACACCACGCCAATAAAATGAAGGATAAAAATCATACGATCATCTCAGATGCAGAAAAAGCATTTGAGAACATTCAACTTACATTCATAATAAAAACTTCCAAGAAAATGGGGTTAGAGAGAATGCACCTCAACATAATAAAGGCCAATATAATAAGTGCACGGCTAATATCATCCTCAGTGCTGAAAAACTGAGAGCTTTTCCCCTAAGATCAGAAATAAGATAAGGATGTCCACTCTCACTGTTATTCAACATAGCACTAGAACACCTCCCCAACAGCAATCAGACAAGAAAATAAAGTGAGTTGGTATATATGGGTAACGAAAAAGTTAAACTGTCACTATCTGCAGATGATATGATCCTATACATAGAAAATACTAAAGACTCTACACAAACTATTAGAAGTAATATACGAATTCAGTGAAGTGGCAGGATATAAAATGAAAAGTCAGATATTGATAGTGTTTTCTATACTACATAGACATAAGAAACTAGCAGAAAGACAAATTTAAAAAAAATGAATCAAAATCAATAAAATACCCAGGAATAAACTTAACCAAAGAGGAAAAAGACCAGTATTCCAAAAACTAGAAAGACTGATGAAAGAATTGAAGATGACACAACAAATGGAAAGATATTCCATACTCACGTGTTAGAAGAATTAATATTGTTAAAATGTCCATATTGTCAAAAGTAACCTACAGACTCAATTCAATCCCTAGAGAAACACCAACAGCGTTTTTCACAAAACCAAAAAACAAATAACGCTAAAATTTGTATGGCACCACAGCAGACCCTGCATAGCCAAAGCAATCCTGGAAAGAGAGCAAAGCTGTAGGTACATCTCAAATAGCAGAGTTTGAGATAGAACGCAGAGGTGTGGTAATCAAAACAATATGGTACTAGCACAAAAATAGACATTTAGATCGATGGAACAGAACCAAGACCCCAGAAATAAGCCCACGTTTATATGGTCAGTTAATGTATGACAAAGGAGGCAAGAACATACAATGGGGAAAAGACAGTGTCTTCAATAAATGGTCTGGGAAAACGGAATGGCTACATGTAAAAGAATGAAACTGGAACACCTTCTTTCGTCCTACACAAACATAAACTCAAAATGGATTAAAGACCAAATTGTGAGACCTGAAACAATAAAAGTCCTAGAAGAGAGCCATAAGCAGTAATTTCTCTGATATTGGCTGTAGCAACATCTTTCTAACATATCTCCTATGGCAAGGGAAACAAAAGCAAAAATAAACTATTGGGACTATATCAAAATAAAAAGATTTTGCAGAACAAAGGAAACCATCAACAAAACAAAGAGACAACCTCCTGAATCGGAGAGGGCATTTGCAAATATATATTGTAAGGATTAATATCCAAAATATATAAGGAACGTATACAACTGAACACCTAAAAACCAAACAATCTGATTTAAAAAATGGGCAGAGGATCTGAATAGACATTTTTTTCAAAGAAATCACACAGACAGGCAACAGACACATGAAAATATACTTAATATTACTAAACGTCAGAGGAATCAAGTCAAAACCACAATGAGATATCACCTTACACCAGTTGGAATGGCTGAAACCAAGGTGTCAAGAAGAAATAAGTGTTGGTAAAGATGTGTATTAAAAAGGAATCCCCGTGCGCCATTGGTGGGAATGTAAATTGGTACAGAAACTGTGGGAAACAGTATGGAGGTTCCTCAAAAAATTAAAAACAGAAATGCCATATGATCCAATAATTCCACTACTGGATGTTTATCCAAAGAGAACAAAAACACTAATTCAAAGTGATATGTGAACCCCTATGGTTATTACAGCATTATTTACAATAGTTAAGATATGGAAGCAGCCTAAGTGTACATCAATGGAAGAATGGATAAGGGAAATGTGGTGTGTCTATAAATAGAATATCACATATCCATAACAAGAATGAGATTGTGTTGTGGGAGACAACGTGTATGGACAGGTGAAAGAAGTCAGACTGAGAAAGACAAACACTATATGATCCCACTCATAACTGACACCTAAACAAAACAAAATTTAAAAAAACACAAATAAACAAAATGCAGACTCAGAACTATAAACACATAGAACAAATTGGTGGCTCTCAAAGCAGAAGGGGGTGAGGAGGGCGGGCAAAATGAGTGAAGGGCAGAGATACAGGCCTGCAGTGATGGAATGAATAAGTCATGGGAATAAAAGGCACAACATAAGGAATATAGTCAATAATATTGTAATAGCGACGTAATGACACAGATGGTGGCTACATTTGTGGTGAACATGGCAGGGATAAACTTGTCAAATCACTTAATTGTAAACCTGAAACTAATGTAAAATTGTGCGCCAACCATCTCATATTAAAAAAAAAAAGACACTATAATAGTATATACTGAAGGCATTGAGGGGACATATCCTATTGTTAGAAAAACTCCATCAGTTTTTTATTATGTGCCTGAAAAGACAGCTTGTTATTTATCAAAATAAATAAAATTACACTTATAAATCTAAAATTAGTGCTATTTTACACAGATGGCCTCAATGAGGATCTCCATCCAGAGAGCATGCAGTTATATATTACTGATTTGTCTAGAAATTATTAGTTTGCTACTAGGTATTTTTCACTCTAAGGGAAGAAATTCTGAAAAGATTCAGTATATAGATATATATTATATATAACATATATAAATAAGACATACATTTACAATATATATTATACATATTATACATAGTTATATTATTTATATATCATTTATATATTTATATATAAATATATAAATTCAGTATATATAGATACCATGTATATATATAGATAACACACACACACACACATATATATATATATATATATATATATATATATATACACACACACACACACATACACACACACACACACATATATTTAAGAGTCGGTATATTTAAGCACTGAATAACTAAATGGTGAGACTTACATGAACTCCTGATTTATGTTTATGTTTTATCCAGCCAAATTTAAAAAAAAAAAACATAACCAACTAAAATTTCACCTATATCACTTGTCCCCATTATACCATGCTAGCTGAGTGATAACTGCATATAAGAGATACAGATGGCTTTCACTTTGTATGGAAAATTGTTGATTTCTACGTTCAAATATTTCCAAAGTTTGTTTGATTTCCTTAAGCAACTAACACCTTTTTATTGAGGTGTTAACATGAGAGTGAGGCTGTGCTCAGTGCCGTGGGTGTGAAGGGAGATGTGTGATACTGTCCCTGGGCTCACTCTCTAAAGCTGCTGTGACAATCTCAACAAACATAGTGGCTTAAAACAAGCCCATTTATCATTTCACTGCTCCGTAGGTGAAGCATCCCATATGGGTGGCTTCGCGCTAAATACGGGTTGTTACCAGGCTGCGTTTCTTATTGGAGGCTCCGGGAGAGAGGGTGTTCCAGGTCTTTTTCAGAACTTAATACCACTGGGTATAGAAGTGAGGTCCTGTTCCCTTGATGACTGATGGCTGGTGGGTTATGCCCACCTCTAGAGGCAACTCTGTTTCCTTCGCCCATGGTCCCCTCCTGTATCCTCAAAAACAGCAACTGAGGTGTGACCACTTTGTGGCCCCTTCAGCTTAATCTCTGCTGCCTGTTCTTCCACCACATCTTTCACTTTGTATCCAGAAGAAGTTCTCTGCCCTTAAGGGAGTTGATTGTGCTCTGACATGTAGTATGAAATGGATGTCAAGTGGTGGAAATCCACCATGCATTTAGAATAATGTTTAAGACTCTATGTAGAAACAGAATTAGGTTTCTTTTTTTGGATGACTAGACCACTGAGATACCACGTATAAAATAGAAGGAGTTCAAGAAAAAAAACAAAATAAAAGAACAAGAAGGAATTTGTGGTATCTGATTTCCGTAATTTGGAGATAGAGTACTGAGATCCAGAAAGGTTAGGAAGTTAAGAATACACAGCTTAAAAATAAACAGGATATAGAAACAGACAAGAATAGATCTTAAATGTATGACTTCCAAACCAGGAGGTTTCAGTAGCACTGAGACTATAATAATGTAATCACCAAATATACCTCTTGGGGTAGCCAACAATAATCATGGCAATAGTAAGGGCAGTGACAGTAATGATGACCAACGATGAGCACCTACTTGCTTTCACAAAACTCAGTGCGATAGGTGAAATTTCGTGTTTCAATTTTACAGATGAGGGGACAAACTGAAGAAGCCCAAGTTCATGCACATAGGCGATGCATGTAACTAACAGACTATGCACGTAAGCATTGTGACTCCAAAGATGGAATTCTTATCTACACCTTGGTCTTCACTTGAGAATGAACTCGTCCCCTGGAAGATGTGCCCCTAATTGATAGGAATGGTGGGACTCAGGGTAAGGAAACTTTCAGATGAAAGAAAGACAGCAAGAAAGCAAGAAGGCAAGAAAGCAAGAAAGCAAGAAAGCAAGAAAGAAAAGAGAGAGAGAGAGAGGGTGGGAGGGAGAGGGAGGGAGGGAGAGAGGGGGAAGGAAGGAAGGAAGGAAGGAAGGAAGGAAGGAAGGAAGGAAGGAAAGCAAAGCCCTGCAGCAAAATAAAGCATGTTTCTATTTTGGTTTTGAATAATTAAAATACTCTTCAACGCAAACACAAGTTTTATTATGACTAGATACAGAAAGAGTAAACAAATGAATGAAAAAGATTAAAAAATAATCACAGATGTGGGTATGGGTATGAGGAGAGGCATCCTTCAACCCAGAAATGTCAAGACCTTAAGGATTTCTTTTCCTTCTTGAGATTAGCACACTAATCAGCCCTTTCAAAAATTTATCAAGAAAATGCCCTTTAAAAACATCATTAAGTATCTGACACATTTTTATGAGATGAATATTTTAACCTCAATTCATTTATAAATGACGTAAGACACATTTATGGATTAATAAACTAGACAATTAAAGAGAAAAAATATCTGGAATAAGGCAAATTCAATGTTTTATTAATGTGGAATTAGTAGGGATATTTTTAAAATATTTATTTATTTGGGGGGAAAGCACAAGAGAGGGAGGGGTCGAAAGAGGGGGACAAAGGATCCAAAGTGGGCTGTGCTCTGACAGGTTGACAGCAGTGAGCCAAGTGTGGGGCTCAAACTCACAAACCATGAGATCATGACCTGAGCTGAAGATGGGCACTCAACTGACTGAGCCACCCAGGTGTGCCCCTTGACTACTAATATTTTTATGATCAAAATATTAATATTAGAGTATTTAACATATGCATATAATTTTCTAAAAATATTCTGGAAAAATATTTCACCTGGAATTTTCTAAGAGGGAAACATAAGGACTCATTTAACTTTTGGGATTCATACTGCTATGGAACGATTATCATGGAAAAATAATGCTTGGTTATTTACCAGACCTTGTTTGTGCTCTTCTGTTGTTCTAATCTCATGATGTTGCTTAGCAATTATTTGCCATCTGTTCTTCAGCTGGAAAGGGCAGGAAAATTTTGGAAAATCTACTAGAAAGCGAATAGGTAGATCTCTGTGTGGTCGATGATTCTCCATCCACCTTCTCCTGACAGTAAGTTTTATATCCAACAACTAAGGGATCATTTTAATGAAAATTCTCAACGACAGACACATAAAAGTATTCAAAAAGCTTGAATACCAGGACTAAAATTATTTATTAGCTTAGGGAATTTGTGTTTCTTACTGTTTACTTCACAACCCTGCTACAATAAAAATATTTTTTTCTTTTTCCTTTATTTAACAGAAGACTCACAAGAACAAAACCCTGTGTGACAGAATGATTGAAATCATGTCTAAAGAGAGCATAACATGTGAAATACTGCCAAGTTTTCTCACTCCATCCTCACAGCAACGCAATGAATCTTCATTATCATTCTCAATCTGCCTATTAAATAGATTTGGGTAAGATTCTGAAACTCAGTTCACGTGCGTAACTGAACGAGGGCGAACACGGAGCCCCTCGTTGAGGTCCTCCCATATCCAGCCATATTGTAATGCATATTTCCTTCTGATCTAGCTAAAGGTGGTTTGAGAATAGGCAGCAGATTGCAAGTGCATGCATTCCCGCAGATGTGTGGTACAACACATGCATAATAGGTGCCAAACTAACTGGTTGGATAATTTTAAGCTTTGGTTAAAAAGACTAGGAGTCAATATTCAGGAGGAGGGAGAGGAAGATGGCAGCAGAGAAGAAAGACCCTGGGCTCACCTCGTCCGATGAATGCAGCCAGGTAACTATCAAATAATCCTAATACCTCAGAAATCAACTTGAAGACTAACAGAACAAACTCCACAACTAAAGGGAGAGAAGAAGCCACATCAAAGAAGGTAGGAAGTGTGGAGATATGGTTTAAGGAAGAAATGGATAGTGGCTGCTGAACAGTGAAGGTACTCATGGTCATGGAGAAGGGTGAGAGAGAGGAGAGGACACAAGGGGAATGCACAAAGGGAATGTTTCCCCAAAACCATTGGCTGGGATAATGAGAGGGGCTGATGTTCATGAGTTTTGGTAACTAGTGCGGCTTAAAGCCTGGAGTTTTAAAAACCAGCAGGCACGGCTGGGATAGAACTTAGTGGGCCCTATTCTGCTTCTTGAGAGAAGGCAGGCAAACAACCCAAGGGTAGACAGCACGGAAAGGATGATCTGAAGTGACTCTGGGCCACACAGTGGGGAGATTTTTCGCTCTTCTCAGAGCATGTCCTTGAAAGGCAGCATTTATGGGGACACCTCTCTGAGAACAAAGGAGGTAGCCAGCACCATTTCCCTTCCCTGCTTCTCAACATAAACACAGAGCCACCTGCGTGGAGCAGCACAGCATTGATACTGGCTGTCTAACTTGCTTACACCAAGCCCCAAAGCCCTACACTCTGCTTGGACTGCCCTTCTGAATCAAGCGTGCCTCAGTCCCAATGTGGGTGTGCCTTCCACCTCAGAAGATCAGCACAAAATCTTGCCCACACCATGTCTCTGACTAGAGCGTTCTGCATGACCTCAATTCAGGTGCAGATGGTGACAGGTCTCATTTCACAAGCAGACCTGTGCACACCTAGTTAAAACTTGCCACATTCAGGCCAGGGACCAAACCCTGGCCAAAGCATTCAAGAAGACCTCTGCAGATGATTGGCCTGAAGGACAGAGTACTCAAAACACAACAGCAGAGCACACACGGCCCATATTAGAGATTCTTCCTGAAGCATCAGAAAGTGGACAATATGTGACATCTTCATCATAGGGCCATTACTTTCAGGAGCAGGAGACATAACTGGGTTTTGTAACAAAGGGAAGAAGAGACTGAGACAAAATTCCAAGATAGAAGAAGTTATCCCAAATTAAAGACTGAAACAAGTCCACAGTCACAGATTTAAGAAACACACACACACACACACACACACACACACACACACACACACACACGGCATGCCTGGTGGAGAATTTAAAGCAACAATCATAAGGATACTCACTGGGCTTGAGAAAAGAATTGAAGACATCAGTGAGACCCTTGTCATGGAGATAAAAGATATAAAAACATATCTATTAGAGCTGAAGAATACAATAAGCAAGATTGGAAACAGGTTTGACGCAATGAACAGCAGGCTGGAAAAGCAGAGGAAGGAATTAGTGACCTAGAATAAAAAGCAATGGAAATAAATGAAGCTGAACAAAAGAGAAAAAAAATAATAAAGAACACAAGAACAGACTTAGGGAACTCGGTGGCTCCATTAACATAATAACATTCTTATCATAGGAGTCCCAGAAGAAGAAGATAGAACAAAGTGGGAAGAAAATTTATCTGAACAAATAATAGCTGAAAGTTTCCCTAATCTGGGGAAGGAAACATACATCCAGATCCAGGTGGCCCTGAGAAATCCCGTCAAAATCAAAAAAAGCAGGCCAATATCAAGATATATTATAATTAAATTTTAAAAACATAGTGACAAAGAAAAATCTTAAAAGGAGCAAGACAAAAGCAGGACTTAACTTACAAGGTAAAGCCCATGAGGCTGGTGGAGATTTCTCAACAGAAACTTGGGAAGCATGATACATTCAAAGTGCTAAATGGGAAAAATCTATAGCCAAGAATATCATAACACATAAGGCTATCATTTAGAATAAAAGGAGAGATGATGCACTTCCCAGACAAACAAAAACTAAAAAGATTCATGGCCACTACACCAGCCCTGCAAGAAAAATTAAAGGGGACTCTGTGAGTGTCAAGGAGAAACCAAAAGTGACAAAGACAAGACAGGATCAGAGAAAATCTCCAGAAACAATGAATCAAGTTACAAAATGGCAATAAACACATATCTGTCAATAATTACTTTGAATGTGAACAGACTAAATGCACCAGTCAAAAGACATACAGTATCAGAATGGACAAAAAAAACCAAGACCTATCTATATGCTGCCAACAAGAGACTCATTTTCAACCTAAGGAAACCTGCAGATTGAAAGTGAGGGGATCAATTTACCATGCAAATGGATTTCAAAAGAAGCTGCAGTGACAACACTTATATCACACAAACTAGACTTTAAAACAAACACTGTAAAAAGAGACAAAGAAGGGCATTGTATAATCATAATAGGGACAATCCAATGAGAAATTATAGTAATTATAAATACTTATGCACCCAACATGAAAGCTCCCAAATACAGAAAATAATTATAACCAACTTAAAGAATTAATCAATAATAATACAATAATAGTAAGGGGACTTTAACACCCCACTTACATCAATAGGTAGATCTAAACAGAAAATCGGTAAGTAAAAAATGGCCTTGAATGACACACTGGATAAGATGAATTTAACAGGTCTAGTGAGAACACTCCACCCTAAAACAGCGGAACACACTTCTTCAAGTTCAAATGGAAGATCATCCAGAATATACCACATATTAAATAAAAAAACAGGCCTTAATAATACTAAAAGATTCAAGTCATACCATGAACCTTTTCTGATCACAATGCTATGAAACTAGAAGTCAACCACAAGAAAAAATCTGGAAAGCTAACAAATACAAGGAAGATAAATAACATGCTACTAAACAACGAATGGGTAATCCAGGAAATAAAAAAAAAAGAACCAAATAATAATAAAATAAATGGAAACAAATGAAAATGAAAACACAATGGCCCCAAATCTTTGGGATAGAGCAAAAGTTGTCCTAAGAGAAAAGGATATACCAATATAGGCCTACTTCAAGAAGCAAGAAAAATCTCAAATAAACAGCTTAATCTTACACCTAAAGGCATCAGACAAAATTCAACAAAGCTTACTGTTAGCAGAAGGAAGAAAACAAAAAACATTAAAGCAGAAATAAATGACATAAAAACTAGTATTTCAATACAACAAATCAATGAAACAAGGACCTGATTCTTCGTAAAAATTAACGAAGTTAGTAAACCTCTAGCTAGGCTTATCACAAAGAGAAAGAAACCAAATAAGTAAAATCATAAATGAGAGAGAAGAAATAACAACCAACACCACAGAAATATAATAATGAAAGTTTTTTATGAAAAACTAAATGCCAACAAATTGAACAACCTGGAAGAAATGGATAAATTCCTAGAAACATAGGAACTACCAAAACTGAAATAGGAAGAAGAGAAAACTTGAACAGACCAATAACCAGCAAAGACATTGAATCAGTAATCAAAACACTCCCAACAAACGAAAGTATAGGGCTGATGACTTCACAAGTGAATTTTACCAAACATCTAGAAGAATATATTCTTCACAAATTATTCCAAAAAAAAAAAAAAACAAAAAAACAAAAGGAAGAAAAACTTCCAAATTCATTTTATGAGGCCAGCATTACCCTGATACCCAAACTAGATATACATACCACTAAAAAAGAGAAATACAGGCCATATCCCTGTTGAACACAGATGTACAACTTCTCAATAAAATACTGGCAACCAAATCCAACAACACATTAAAACAAAATCACTGACTAAGACAAAGGGGGATTTATTCCTGGGTTGCGAGGGTGGTTCAATATTTGCAAATCAATGTGATACACCACATTCATAAGATAAAAGATAAGTACCATATCATCATTTCAATAAATGCAAAAAAAGCATCTGACAAAGTACGACATCAAATCATGATAAATTCCTCAACAAAGTAGGTTAAAAGGGAACATACCTCAACATAATAAAAGCCAGACATGAAAAACCCACAACTAACATCATCCTCAATGGGGAAAAACTGAGAGCTTTTCCTCTTAAGGTCAGGAAGAAGACAGGGATGTGCACTGTCACCTCTGTCATTTAACACATCACTGGAAGTCCAAGCCACAGTAATCAGATCACATAAAGAAATAAAAGGCATCCAAATCAGCAAGGAAGAAGTAAAACTTGCACTATTTGCAGATTACATGATACTGTATATAGATAAGCCCAAAAGATTCCACCAAAAACCTGCTAAAACTACTATGTGACCTCAGCAAGGTTTCAGGATACTGAATCAATGTACAGAAATCTGTTGCATTTCTGTACCCCAGGAATGAAGCAGCAGAAAGAGAAATTAAAGAATCGGTACCATTTATAATTGCACCCAAAACAGTAAGATACTTACGAATAAACCTAACGAAATAGGTGAAAGACTTGTACTCTTAAAACTATAAAACATTGATGAAGGAAAATGAAAAGGACCCAAAAAACAGAAAGACATTCCATGTTCCGGCACTGGAAAAGCAAATATTGTCAAAACGTGTATAGTACCCAAGGCAATATACACATTTAATGCAGTCCTTATCGAAATACCAACAGTATTTTTTCACAGAGGCAGAACACACAATCCTAAAATTTGTAGGGAACCACAAAATACCCTTAGTAGCCAAAGCAATCTTGAAAAAGAAAAACAAATGAGGGGCATCATAATTCCAGACTTCGGTTATATTACAAAACTATACTGATCGAAACAGTATGGTACTGGCACGAAATAGACCCATAGATCAATAGAACAGAATAGAAAACCCAGAAATGTACCCACATCTATATGGTCAATTAATCTTTGATAAAGCAGGAAAGATACCCAATGGGACAAAGACATCTCTTCAACAAATGGCTTTGGGAAAACTGGACCGCACCATGCAAAAGAATGAAACTGGACCACTTTCTTACACCATCAGAAAAATAAATTCAAAATGGATTAAAGACCTAAATGTGAGACATAAAACCATAAAACTCCTAGAAGAGAACATGGGCAGTAACTTCTTTGGCATCGGCCACAGCAACTTTTTTCTAGCTATGTCTTCTGAGGCAAGGGAAATAAAAGCAAAACTAAACTACTGAGACTACATTAAAAAAAAATGTTTCTGCACAGGGAAGGGAACAATGGAAAAAACTAAAGAGCACATGATGAAATGGGAGAAGATATTTACAGCTGACATATATGATAAAGGGTTAGTATCCAAAAAATATAAAGAAGTTATAAAACTCAACACCCTCAAGAAACAAATAATCCAATTAAAAATGAGCAGAAGACACGAACAGACAGTTTTCCAAAAAAGATGTTCAGATGGACAACAGACATGAAAAGATGCTCATCATCACCCATCATCACAGAAATGCAAATTAAAACCACGCTGAGATATTGCCTCACATCTGTCAGAATGACTAAAATCAAAAGCACAAGAAACAACAGGTGTTGGTGATTATGTGGAGAAAGGGGAACCCTCATGCACTGGGGTGGAAATGCAAACTGGTGCAGCCACTGTGGAAAACTGTGGAGGTCCATCAATTAGTTACAAATAGAGGGGCGCCTGGGTGGCGCAGGTTCAGCGTCCGACTTCAGCCAGGTCACGATCTCGCAGTCCGTGAGTTCGAGCCCCGCGTCAGGCTCTGGGCTGACGGCTCAGAGCCTGGAGCCTGTTTCCGATTCTGTGTCTCCCTCTCTCTCTGCCCCTCCCCCGTTCATGCTCTATCTCTCTCTGTCCCAAAAATAAAAAAATAAAAAAAAAAAGAAGTTACAAATAGAACTTCTCTACAATCCAGCAATTGCACTAGTATGTATTTACCCAAAAATACAAAAATCCAAAGGGTACATGCACCCTGATGTTTACATCAGCATTATCTATAATAGTCAAAATATGAAAGCAGCCCAAGTGTCCATTGATAGACGAATGGATAAAGAAGAGTCACACACACACACACACACACACACACACACACACACACACACACACACGAATATTATTCAGTCCTAAAAAAGGAAATCTTGCCATTTGCAATGACATGGATGGAGCTAGGGAGTATTATGCTAAGTGAAATAAGTCAGCCAGAGAAAGACAAATACCATATGATCTCACTCATAATATTGAATTTAAGAAACCAAACAGGGCGCCTGGGTGGCGCAGTCGGTTAAGCATCCGACTTCAGCCAGGTCACGATCTCGCGGTCTGTGAGTTCGAGCCCGGCGTCAGGCTCCGGGCTGATGGCTCAGAGCCTGGAGCCTGCTTCCGATTCTGTGTCTCCCTCTCTCTCTGCCCCTCCCCCGTTCATGCTCTGTCTCTCTCTGTCCCAAAAATAAATAAAAGTTGAAAAAAAAATTAAAAAAAAAAAAAAGAAACCAAACAAACCAGCAAAGGGAAAAAAAAGGGAGAGGCAAACCAAGAAACAGACTCAACTCTAGAGAACAAACCGATGGTTACCAAACAGGAGGTGGGTGGGGGGACTGGGGAAATGGGTGATGGCATTAAGAATGCACTTGTGATGAGCACTGGGCTTTGGATGGAAGTATTGAATCACTAAATTGTACACTTGAAACTTAATACCACACTATATGTTAACAAACTGGAATTTGAATAAAAACTTTAAGAAAAATATTAGGAGTCATTATAGCTTAACTATCATAAGGGGAAGTAGCAAAAATCATAGCAGTTCTGGCACATATATTTTATTATTTAATTCCTCTTAAAACTCCCAAACTTTTCAATTTTATGCAATATTCACCTAAATTTTAGGCTACCTATAACATTTAAATGGAAATCATAGTATGTATATTAAAACAATGAAATATTAAATATAAAAATAAAACAATGTAAAATCACCTATATGGAAAACAGCAGTATTCTTTTTAATTAAGTTGTGCCGATATTTCTTAAGATATGTTTTCACGTGATATTCTCTGCAGCAGTGTTTCTGCTCAGCAACGTGTTTTACTAATTTAATATTCTTTTTTTATGTTTATTTTTGAAAGAGAGAGGGAGAGACGAAGTGTGAGTGGGGGAAGGGCAGAAAGAGAGGGAGACACAAAATCTGAAGCAGGCTCCAGGCTCTGAGCCATCAGCACAGAGCCCGACGCAGGGCTTAAACTCACAAATTGTGAGATCATGACCTGAGCTGATGTCAGGTGCTTAACCGACTGAGCCTCCCAGGTGCCCTACTAATTTGATATCCTAACACTAAATGTCAACAACGACACTTTATGAATCTCAGGTTGATTTTTCCTAACCATTTAACATTTTTACACTGTACAATCTATACATTGATTGGTCTTTTTTTGTTTTGACCTGCATCCTCCAGGTTATTAAGGTTATTGAAGTTATTCAGGGAGACAGTAAGCCACTTGGGTTATGTTAAATATTGAAATGCATTGTACAATCAGAATCACTGAAAGGAAGCAGGATTTTTAACTCAATGTGAAAAAGCTTCTCAAGCTGATTAGGAACTATTATTAGCAGTTACAGGTGTCTTTGAAGAACATGCACTAGGAAAGCCATTAAAATGTTTTAATATTGAAAACTTATTTTTAAGGTTTATTTATTTTTAAGAGAGATAGAGAGATAGAGTTAGAGCAGGGGATGGGAAGAGAGAGAGGGAAACACAGAATCTGAAGAAGGCTCTAGACTCCCAGCTGTCAGCACAGAGCCCAACACGGGACTTGAACTCAACAAACAGCAAGATCATGACCTGGGCTGAAGTCAGAGACTTAACAGACTGAGCCACGCAGGAGCTCTTTAGAAATATTTTCATAATAAAGAAAATGTAAAGATGTAGGTTGTGTAGTAGGAAGTGTCTGTGAAAATGTGTGTCCCCAAAATGAAGGAGTGGGAGAGTTGGGCTCAGAAGGAGGTGGGTTTGGATCCCGGTAGGTCACTTCTGACGGGCTTTAGTGCCCCTGGTAAGCATGTCAGCCACCCTGAGATTTGGTGTCTCCATGTCTTAATCCGGAAAAATAGTATTCCCTAATTTGACTTGTGAATGTAGTATGTGGCTCGTCTTGACTTATTCAATGAATAGACTTTAAATCTTTTTTTAATGATAAATAAATTAGGTTTCTTAAAATCTATCCCCTACATTGCTGGCCTATAAAACATGAGTGTTTATTTTTTTAAGTTCATTTATTTATTTTGAGAGACAGAGAACAGGGGAGGGGCAGAAAGAAGGGGCATAGAGCCAGATGCGAAGCTTGGACTCACAAACTATGAGAACATAACCTGAACTGAAGTCAGACACTTAACCAAGTGAGCTACCCAGGCGCCCGTAAAACATTAGTTTTGTTGTTTTTTTTTTTTAAATTTTTTTTAACCTTTTTATTTATTTTTGGGACAGAGAGAGACAGAGCATGAACGGGGGAGGGGCAGAGAGAGAGGGAGACACAGAATCGGAAACAGGCTCCAGGCTCCGAGCCATCAGCCCAGAGCCCGACGCGGGGCTCGAACTCACGGACCGCGAGATCGTGACCTGGCTGAAGTCGGACGCTTAACCGACTGCGCCACCCAGGCGCCCCTAAAACATTAGTTTTTAAAGGCATGTGAGACAGCTTTATTTCTAGAGCTGGCTGATGATTAAGAAATGCCCACACTGGGGGTAGCCTGGGAGGCTAAGTAGGTTAAGCATCTGACTTTAGCGCAGGTCATGATCTCGCAGCTTGTGAGTTCGAGACCCGTGTTGGGCTCTGTGCTGACAGCTCAGAGCCTGGAGTCTGCTTCAGATTCTGTGTCTCCCTCTCTCTCTCTGTCCCTCCCCTCCTTGTGCTCTCTCTGTCAAAAATAAATAAACATTTAAAAAATTAAAAAAAAAAAAAAAAAGAAATGCCCACACCAGACTTGAAATTGGCCTTTATAAGCATGAATTCCTGCCTTCAACCGTGACTGATGCTTTTTGGTCCCAGAAAATCAGAAATTAACACAAAATCCCAATAGCTTCTTCTTGTTTCTGGAATAGTTGGCTTACTGATGTCCTGCTGTTCTTGGGATGCCAGGCCAGCCCCATACAAAGATTCTTTGTGTTGCTAGATACAGAATTCTGTTGGGTTGCTTCCTCAATCAGTTTTTAGGATTCAGTTGAAAGAAAGTTACTTTTTACTTTCACACTGAATCCTCCTTTCTCATCTATAGCACAAGAAGACCAAGGCTTCATTGATTAGGATTTCTTTCACTTGCTTTTAGGTTATTGCACTGGTGGTCAATTGCTTTTTTATGGTTATTCTTAACACACTGGTATATAAGCTTCATTACATCATTTTGAACATTACTGCTCTCCTTAAACACTGATGCAATGGCATTAAAGATGAAATTTGTAATACTGACTTGCAAGCCATGTGAGGAACTCCCAATACAGAAACTTAAAGACGGGGCTCCTAATCGTATAACTGGTTTAAATTCCTCGAGGCCCACCTCCACTGAGTTGTCTAATGCAAAACTATTTTCTTCCTTGTTCTTTTGAATACTGGGTGCTTGTGAGGGAAAGTAACAATATACTTTGAGCTGTGCTTTGCTGAGCGAGTTATAGTGACTGAGTATGTGAGAGTAGTTCTCTCAAAACCAAAGGAAGGCAGTGACAGAGATCAGAGAAGTACAGTATTATTTAATTCCGGCTTCATTTGAAAAGACCAACAGAGAAATAGAAATTAATCATGTTTATAAGGAGAGGAGTCAAGTAATGCCATTTGGGTGATAGGTTTAATATGTATTTGCATATACCAAATAATAGAGTAGGTTAAAACTCCTTCATCCCTAGGGAGATCTGTATTCAAATGAGGAATCTAAAATACAAAACGTAAGTTTGGGAATTGAGTATAGTACATGAGGATCTGTAAGAGGTCTTGATATATAATAAAGAGCAACAGAAGGAGAGAGTGAAAATAATATATCCAGAGAGAACGTGCCCAGGGGATCTGGGCAGTGATTTAACTTGTTATCCTCAATTTAGGCAAGAATTTCATTCTTTCTCCAATCTGGGGATCCTTCACTAAAGTAGGAAAGAGAGCATTGGAAGATGACTCAGAGAAACCAGAAAAGTTACATCAGACCAAGCACAAGTCTTGAAAGGACTCAAGGTCTTAGGTAATAGATCGAAAAGGAGGGGACTACTACATATTTTTTATAGAAGAATGGTTTTCCAAGACAGCAGTATTCAGAGTTTCTGAAGGTCTATGAATACTGGAATAAGAATAAGAGGATGTGTAAAGAGCATGTGTGTTTATTGAATTTGGGCAGAAATACAAATATTAGGTGGAAGGGAATGAAATGTGGATACAGTCATTTGTTATTCTAGGACGTCAGGGGTTCTCATCTGAAGGATCAAGGATTACAGATGAGAATTACTTTATGAAGACTAGAACAACAACAAGGAAATCAGACATCATTTTAAAGCCAGCTAATCAATGTTAATTAAAAGAACACTTTCCATTCAGTCAGGAAAAGGACACATATCATACGTTTTCACTCATAGGTGCAATTTGAGACACTTAACAGAAAGGCAGAGGGGAAGGGAAGGAAGAACAAGTTACAAACAGAGAGGGAGGCAGACCATAAAAGACCCTTAAATACAGAGAATAAACTGAGGGTTGGTAGCAGGGGAAGGGGGTGATGGGCACTGAGGAGGGCACTTGTTGGGATGAGCACCGGGTGTTGTATGTAAGTGATGAATCACAGGAATCTACTCCTGAAGGCAAGATTACACTGTATACACTATATGTTAGCTAACGTGACAATAAATTATTAAAAAAAAAAGAAATGTGATTTGCAACTAAAATTTAAATTAAGAAAAGGAAAAACACTAAAATGAAATGTGACTGGTTTAAAACACTAACATAACCCTAGCATTTTCTTCAAATTATCTTGAGACTCATGTCAAAGGCTGCTGAATCCAGGCTGGGTGTGGAACGATCAAAGGGATCCATTCGCGCATTTCTGGAAAACATCATGCTACCTACATTTCTGTTCAATCTTTTGTAGAATGCGTATGGGGGAGGGGTCTTCCTAAGTGTTAAAAGTTCCACCTTTGGGAACTTGATCCAAAGTTCCATCAGTTTTGGCAGGATGACAAGCCATTACTCTCACATCGCAGAGAATGACTGACACAGGTGCAGGAAAGACAGAGACAGGCAAACCATGAAGACATTCTTGGACTAGTCAACAGACTAGTCAACATTCTTGCAGTCAACAGCCAACACTACACAGGGCATTGTGGGTTCAGGGATCCCCAGCACCCTCAGGAACACGCTGACAAAAATCAAGTAGGCCGCACACACTGAGGATTTAGAGATCCGAGCGTTCTAATAAATGAGGACTTAGACCTCAGATTCTAGGGAGTTCAAAGCAGCTCAAATTGCTAGGACAATCAAGGACAGGAGATCAGAAGACCAAGACGCAGAAGAATGGGAACGAACACACTGGATCAGAAGAAAGCCTGTTGCCATAGCCACCATAGCAAGCATTTGTGTGAACGTCTTCCGAAGGAGAAAACTCCACTTGCTTTCAGAGCCTTCCTGAAAATTTAAATGAGCAGCAAGTAAAACGAAATAGCATTACTACTATTTTTTTTAAAGCTACGCAGCGCTGCTACTTTATAGAATTTATTTTGACTCTGGCCACCCTGATGGCAGGCATCCCCGGGGAATGACTATGATCGCTACTTTATATCAGCCAATTCTGAGGCTCAAGGAACAAGCAATGCGGTAACGGTTAGACCCAGCATGAGTAAGTCTCAGGGTCTCCTTCTGATGGGCGCCACCATATTTCTGTGAATTTGTGCTGTAGGCTGCTTTGCTCTGACCTTCCAAGCCCCGAGTTAAGTGGTACCTCCAGGTGCCACCTACAAAATAGGTGGTCGCTATGTGATAGAAGTCAACATTCTTGTATCCAAGGGGCAAATTCAGGTAGACACAGTACACCGACTTAACTCAGTTCTAATCTCGTGGCAAAATGTCACACGTGACGCTGGACGACTAATCTTTTATGTCTGAAGACCGTTTTAGAAACAGTTGTGGAAATGCGATGAGTCCTCTTTTAGAATTGGATGAGTTACCTCTTATTTCTATTCTTTGGCCCACTGCTAATTCTGCAGCTCCACGAATCACCTTACTATTTTCTGCTTATCTTCCCTGTTAACGTGAGCTAGTAACACTTCTTTCACGAAGGGACCAAGAAGACTAAAGGGACTGGTGTTTGTAAAAGGCACTTTACAAGCTCACAGCTCTTTATCAATATAAATCCAGCTTATCCTTATGAAACGAGTGACTGATTTCTACCCGGTGAACTTTCTGTGTTGTGTCTGATTAACTCCAGCCTGAACCTTCCTGAATTCATTTTATTAAGATCGGCCCTTCATAATGACGAGGTCAGACAATATATTCATGTTGAGATGGATAATTAAAAAGAGTTGGTTCAGACTTTCTGTTCTACCTTGTGGTTGTTATTCTACCAAAGTGAGCTAAACCATACTGAAAAACAGAGCATCTCCCAGGAGCAAGAGGAAGGCAGTGAAAGAAACAATTAAGCCTAATTGACTCAGCAGGTGGATAAAACCAGAAAGCTGGGTCCGGGAAATGAGAGAGTGTCCTTGGTGGATGAGATGTCTGGGTTTGAGCTGAGGGATGATGGAGAGGGAAGCAGTGGGGGAGAGAACTTCCCAAGGAGCACTACCCGTGAGCTTACAGTTGGCAGCAATAGATGTGCTGAAAGCCAATTGTAATAAAATCCGAATTAGAAAGAAAAGGCATTCAAACAAGTGCCTTCTTGAAACAACACATTTGTAAAAAATTGTGAACACAGAAGTCGTTTTGTTTAATCAGCTAATCCTAAACATGCAGCGAACACATACAATACTGTATGTGTGTTTCATAAATGCAATATCCAAGTGCACATAAAAGGAAGTCAGAGAATAAAACAAAACGGGGTCTTCTAGCTCTGTATTCAAATAAGGGCAGGGGTGTGCGTCAGTTCTGACACCCTCATTAGTATCTCTATTCCTCAAACAAACAAACAAAAACTACCTGTTTTACTGCAAAGGGCTCTCTTCTGTCGTACAGTTGTAGGAACACGTGACAATCACCACAAAGCTTAGCTTTTGCTTTCAAGATGGCAAATTCTAACACATTCCTGTCCCAGTGGTAGTGCAAGGTTAAAACTCAAGTCTATTACCTATGGTGATTATATTTAAAATTTAGTGTACCCAGTATACAAATATAAAATATGCTTTATATATAAACAAATATAAATGGTACCTATTTAAAAATAATATAAATATGTACTGAATAAATACACATATCTCCTTATTATGATAGTGCTGTCACATTATTAAAACTACTTATGAGAATTTGGGGCACTTGGGTGGCTCAGTCGGTCGTGTGGGACTCTTGATTTCAGCTCAGGTCACGATCTCATGGTTCCTGAGCCAAAGCCCCGCCTTGGGTTCTGCAATGAGAACGTGGAGCCTGCTTGGGATTCTCTCTCTCCCTCTCCTGGCCCCTCCCCTGCTCATACACTCTCTTTCTCTCTCTCAAAATAAATAAACTTAAAAACTAAATAAAATAAAATTTCTTACGAGAATTAAAATTCCCACTTGCCATCATTAATGAATAATCTTGACCAAGTTTCAGCAAGCCACAGCATACGAGCTGATCGTCCACACGTGCAAATCAAGAGCCCCGAACCATTTTGATACCGTATGTGGCCTCCAATTCTTCCATTCTTTAATTCTTCCCTAAATTTTGATTCTAGGTTTTTTTTTTCTTAAGCTTTTCAATATATTCACACTGAGGCTCTGGCAGCTCCCTGGAGGACTCATAATTTCTACCGTATTTTCAGTCTTAGGAGATAAGGTATGCAAAGTGTTTGGCAAGGAAATTGGCACAGGGTGAGCACATAGCAGATCAGAGCTTTACATATCAATAATATTTTCCGTGAGGAAGATGCCTCCTGAAAATTCTCTCAGAGGGAGGATGCGTGCAGTTACTTCTCTCCGTGCTATTGACCCTCTGGCCATGCTGGGAATGATCGATATCTAGGTCCCAGAGACCAGAAGAGACATTGTCCAATCAGACCATCTTTCTATCGGACGACACCAACTTTAGATCATTCTTCGGCATTAAAAGCGCTCACTGAGGTTGGACCAAGAAAATCTCCCGGGCACTTAATTCAGCCTGCTGCTGTGGCAGAACAGGTGTAAGCGTCAGCATTCAGACACTATTTGCCTTTAGGGGCAGCTACAAAGTGGAGTTGTACAGGAGAAAAGCATCGGTGATCACATTTCAGAATATTTGGAAGGCACATGCTTTTCTTGGGAGTTGTTAAGTAACCATATTGCTACATTATAATGTCCCGAATGCACTTACATGTGGGCGTATCCTGGTATAGGTATGCAATAGCTAGACTGCTATTTTTGTGAACCAATTTCTGATGGGTGAACACAGATGCACACCAATAAAGTCACTGTCAGAGCCTTGATGGTCATTTCAGAACTGCTTTCATTATTTAGAATTTTCAGGACCCACTTTTAGGAATTAACGAAAGTCCTACGTTTCAAATACTTCCCAGTAGCGGCAAACAGACGCTAAGGGATCTTGTCAATATTTCTATTTTAAAGTAGTCCAGCCTCAACGTGATGTTACTTCTGGATTCCCCTCCCCATTTATATAGTACTGCAGGGTTTGACAATATTTTCACACAGGCATCATTTTTAAAAATTTTTTACACAGCCAAGTGCAACTAACTCAAGCTGGCTCCCAGGATAATTGTCATAGAAGAATTCACACGCCTCGTGAAGCATTCATTGCTACGAGAAAGACAGCCCCCCTAGTCCGGAAGACAACGCTCACCGGGACATATATTTAGGGAAGCTCATTATTTTATTCTTCCTTATTTCCCTGTACACGGCCCTAACCCAATACAGTTGCAGAGAAGGAACATTATGCAAGGGTTATAAATGTCAAGAACAAAACGGATATCATGTTTAGTTCCAAGGAACACAGGAAGTATTAGCTGCAAAAGCCTCCAGCAGTATTTTCAGGCTTCTTCGGAAAGCAGGGTTGAGCATTTTTATAAATAGCCTCCATTGCAACATTTCATCACTGAGAAAATCCAGACGTGAATGTATAAAACCAAAGGAAAGTGTAAATAAGAAATAAATCCTGTTAATTGAGGTTTGCTGATGCCAGACCTTTCAGCAGTGACGACCCTGGGGGTTCCCATGGCAAGGAAACCGATGAGTCTGCGTCTTTCGCTTCCAAACAGGACAGAATATTGTTCCCCCGGCTCATCCCTCTGGGCCATTGTTTTTTCTTTCCTTTTTTCTTTTTTTGAATAAGAAAATAAATACACCTTAGTTCCTCCACGCAGTTGTTAAGGAAGTTCAGGCCTTTTAAGCAAACAGCCTTTACTCTTCCCGGTTAGCGGCAAGGAATGCAAAAAGCGATTCAATCTGTGGCCCTCACTGGGCCTTTACTCGAGAGTGTCTGTCGACCACGATACACCTGTGCATTGTATTTCTCGCACATTGACTCTGGCCACAGACTCATAGAATAATTGGCCGGACATTCAGCGTCTTTAACAACCTAGTGGGTTTACGATAGGGACTTATGCGTGAAAAAACATGTTTAGGACCGCACTGCAGACAAGCAGACACATGCCTTCTGTGAGCCGCGGCCTAAACAGGCCCAACCAGGCTGCGGCTTTAAGGCTCCACTACATTAGCTACAACCGATTAGGATCTGAGACAGCAGCCACTTAAGTATCACGAGCTTGATACTCGAACTCAAAGCACTTCATCTGCTCTACTCATAGCTGTTGCTTTTGTTCATAGCCCTTTAACATTGGGGACAGGATGGGGCACCTGGATGGCTCAGGTGGTGAAGCGTCCAACGCTTCAGGTCATGATCGAGCCCCGCGGCGGGATCTGCACTCACAGTGCAGAGCCTGCTTGGGATTCTCTCTCTCTGCCCCTCCCCGGCTCATGCTCGCTCTCTCTCTTTCTCTCTCTCTCTCACACACACACACACAGAAAGTAAATGAGTAAACATCTTAAAAAATAAAATAAAATTGGGGAAAGTTTAAAGGAACTCTAATTTTCTCTCTCAGGCCCAAGACCTGGTCTAATTACTTGTTAAAAGCACAAGTCATTAAAAGACTTAAGTCATAACCGGTCTTTGTCATTACTGCTCCATCAAAAGAACATCTTACCCTACTTTGACGGACTACCACCGGCAGATAGATTATCCCTCGGCCAAACCGATTTATTTCCCTCTGCTGTGCTCTCCCTTCCTGTTCAGACACATTCTTATCTCCAAACACGGGTCCTGCCATTACCCCAAATCCCACCATAATGGCTGGGCTTTTTGCCCAACCCAGGGAATATGTCTCCCCAAGAAAAAAAAAAAAGCAGACTGAAAGGTGATGTGTGGTGAGGGACAGTGGCCAAGCAGGAAAAGAGAATTTTGTCCTAGTGTAGACCAACATCATAAGAACAAAAACAATCCGCCAAACATATTTGGGCTCGCGTATTATTCACAATCGTGTATGGTACATGGCTCCTTTCGAGATTTCTGCTTTCTGTAGTCACTTAGCTTTTTTCTTGTTCTATCCATGAGAGTGTATTGCTAAGTTTACAGAAAACCGATTATCGCTTTAATTCATGTTTAGCATGAAGGCAACAACAAGATTTTTTAGAAGTAGATCACATGAAGAAGAGAATTAAAAATAAGGCCAATAAGGGAATGGAAATCTAGTTTGAGGGGTCAAATTGATCCTCTTTTTGCTCATTAATTTGTGCCCTGTATTTAATCAAATGTCCTCAATCTATTCCACTCTAAGGGGTATTGTTGTGGAGGTGCTGTCGTAAGAGGGCAGGCATGCAAATCTCTTGGCATGTTATACATGCCTACGATAAGATAACGAATATTCATCACAGTCATTAATTTTTGGAGAATAATTAACACGTAGGCTCCTCACATAGACCAGTAGCACATGTCTGGCAACGATTCCCATACGCGGTTCACATATTGAGGGTTGGGAAGGGTGAGTAACTGACATCAGCTGTTCAGCTAGTAAATGGAAACCAAGATGTAAGTAAGCTCTTCAGCCACTTGGGATGGCAATTGGATGATGTCTTACAAAACTGAAAATATTCTTAGTACGCTACCCAACAATCATGGTTTTTGGGATTTACCAAAAGGAGTCGAACACTTGTGTCCACACAAAACCTGTGCACAGATGTTTGTAGCACCTGTATTCATAATAATTGCCCAAACTTGGAAGCAACCAAGATGTCCTTTGGAAGTGGATGGATAAATAAACTGTGGTCCATCCAGACAGTGGATATTATTCAGTGCTAAAAAGAAATGAGCCATCAAGTCATGAAAAGACATGGAAGGACTCTAAGTGCACAGTATTAAGTGAAAGAAGCCAGTCTCAAAAAGCCCAGATATAATTGATCCCAACTATATGACCTTCTGGAAAAGGCAAAACTATGGAGATAGTAAAAAGATCACTGGTTGCCAGTGGTTAGAGGGGAGAGAGGGGTGAACAGGTGGAGTACAGAGAGTTTTTAGGGCAGTGAAACTGCTCCATTTGACGCCATATTGATGGATAGATTTTTCCAATCCTATACAATATACAACACTAACAATGAACCCTTTGGATGATAATGCTGTGCTAAAATAATCAGTTTGAACAAATGCACCACTGGGTGGGAGATGTTGATAACAGAAGAGGCTGAGCATGTATAGGGGCAGAACTATGGGAAAAGTTTGTCCATTCTTCTCAGTTTGGTTCTAAACCTAAAATTGTTCTACAACAGTCTTAATAAAAAATGGGAAAAACACAAAAATAACAAACAAGGTCTTTAAGAAAACATACAAACAATCGCCAAAGAAACTCTGACTTCACAATGCCGGGATTCCCACTCTTGCCTGCCTATCTTATCCCAGGCTTATGACCCACAGAATTCCAATATTCTGATCACAAAACCACCAACAACCAGGTCATACTCTTCAAAAAGACATTAGTGTTTCATTTTCTATACATATAAAATTTTGAACATTTTCCATTTAAAGAAATCTCATTTGAGGATTAGAATTATAGATTTTTGTCTCTCTATAATTAAACCATAAGTATATTCTAAGACATTTTAGCTTTGCACTACTGAGCTTAGAAACACCTACATCTCATTTTTTTGGTAGATATTGAAAATAAACTCTGCATGTACAGCTATTTTTACTGTATATTTTTGCACAATGTAGCTCTTCTGTGACTCATACTTTTGCAGATGAGTGTTTCATCTTACTTTAATTTGGAACAAAAAAATGTGGAAGGGCAGGGAATTCGCCTATATCATTTTCTAGTTAATATCAGCCACTAAGGTTCCTGGTTATATGCATTTTGACATGGTCCACCAAATCACATTTAGAAAGCACTTAAGCTTTTTCAATAAACACACTGACCCTAGAAAGTTTTATGATTCGTGACATGATACGTTTTGAAGGAAGGTCGTAAGATCTGGTTCTCTAAGTCTTGACTTCTCCTAGAAGATAGTCTAATGCACATGGACAGTATCGTTTGCATGAGCATATTTGTGTACTTGGTCACACGCTCGTTCGTACAGAGGGGGCACTGTCTGTACCTTGTTGGGGCATTGCGGTCTATATACGGTAATATATAGAAGTCAAGCTCGAGCCAACATGCTTTATCACCCTCTCCTATCACGAAATGTTCAGTTGTCAATTCAACTATTAAAACATAGCATTTTGTTCTGGAACATTCTTCCTGCAGGGTCATTTAATGGACTGTGTCACATTTTAACAGAAACAATTACAAAGGGAAGAAAGAAACTCCGTAGTCTAGTAGATTTTTTTTTTTTGTCATCTATGAATAGTGGCTAAAATAACACTGGCATTGAAATTATAACTGCTGACTATTGTGTCATAGGCCAAGTGTCTTTGGTTGATCACAGGAGGCTGTTCCCTTTGACCCTTTAACCTTTTGTCTTTTCTAGGGGACATATTTTTTCCTTTATAAGAATTTTATTTTCCCTTAGACCTTTTTTTCCCATCACTGGTTTTCAATATCTGTTATGCCTCTACTGAAAAAGAGGGACTTTTTTTTTTTACGTTAAAAGTGACCTAGTAGAATAGAACAAAGGGTAAAGTGTCTGGATCTTAATATTAGATTTCAATGAAGACCTATCTGGAAAGATCTTAACCACTGTGCTCTCTTCAGATAATGTTAAAAGAAGGATCCAAGCAAAGTGTGCTGGGTTGGCAAGGAGACTAGAAAAGATACGATGCCATTAAAACTAAAATTATTGAGGTCCTTCTCCAGCCCTTGTTCAGATCTCATACTGACAGCATTGGAAATTTATGTTTGTAAAGATGACTAAATTAGGCTCCTAAGTGGTAAAATATTCAACACTGAAATGGAAGTCCTCAAGTTTTAGCTGCTATTGGAAATTCAGAAATCAATTCCGGGCACAGAATTATGAGGAGTGGATATTTATATAACTACCAGGCAAGAATGGATCTTGAGAGATCATCTGTGCCTTCCATCTTCCTTCATGAGATTTTTTAAACCACGTAGGACGATAAGAAAGAGCTTTTATAGCGCTGTTGAACATGACTCCTATGCTAGCCTGGCCCATCCAGCTGCTCCCTGAAGGTTGTGGCAATGAATCACGGAGACATAAGCCTTAGGTTGGGTGATTTCTGTGACCAGACACTCTGGGTTCACAGCTGTGAGCAAAGCATGGGTGGAAACATCTTGAGTGTGATGGTAATTTGTGTAATTCACTCTGGAGGGGAAAGGAGCTGGTGCTGAAGGGTTAATGTAGCTCAGCGGGGAGGGACCCACAGTCTTCAGGCACCACAAGGTCCCCACACTGCATTACCTATGTTGTTATTACCTTTAGCGCTCTGAAGTTCCAGAACTCGAAAGAATATTTAGAGAGTCCATCTACCCTGAGCATCACTAGAGAGCTGGGTCACCTGAGGAACTGAATCAACCTCATCTCTCCCCTCAGCCCCAGGCATCTTAGAAAAATCATCTAGCTTCACAGGGTCCAGACTCACCCAGCCTACACACCCTTATTACCACTCGGACAGACGTTCAGGTCATAGACTGCTTTCAGAGGCAAACATAGGTTGGTGTAACAAATGAAGGGAAAATGAAGGAAGGATCATCCTGTTTTGAACATGTTCTTGGCACCACTTCATTATGCACAATTACAGCCTTTTAATTCTCGGAGAAATTCTATGAGCTGGTCATTAATACCCTGATTTTATAATTGAGGAAACTGGAACCTGGAAATGATTAAGGATCTTGTCTGGTATCCCAAGACACAACAAGGCCTGGATTTAAACCCCAACTTGACAACACCAACAGTACGACTTGCCTAGGGCATGCCACCACGTTAGAAAAAATGTTCAACAATTCTGCCAAAGGCACACTATGTCGTAGGCAGTTTAACGTGGCTTATCCGGCAGTTACAGGGTGTGTCTGAGAGTCAGGAAGAACCGCCAACATTTATATAGAGATAGAAGTACACACATATTAATAAGACGGCCATGACACTGAAAGAAATATGAGAAGGAAGACAAATAAACAGTCTGTTTGATCCTGACAATGGATTTTAGCAACCGCTCCTAAGCCCTCATGACTCATCCCTTCCGCCTCCATACTGTTAAGCAAGGGTATTAGTTCACCAATCCGATTCACTTAGGAGTCAAAGAAATACCCATTTAGGATTTGCTTTTGTGTTTCTTTCTTCATTCTTTGCTCTAGAAAGCAAACACTCCCAGGATCCCATTCTTTTTAGGAAAATGAATTTGGCTACGAAATGTAAAGTAGAATGTTGGTTGCAGAAAAGGCATGTGTAGGTAAATTAATGAATATCACTTCTGGGGGCACGTGGGTGGCTCAGGCAGTTGAGTGTCCCCCTCTTGATTTTGGCTCAGGTCATGATCCCATGGTCATGGGATCAAGTCACACATAGGACCCTGCAATAAGCGTGGAGCCTGCTTAAGATTCTCTCTCTCTCTGTCTCTGTCTCTGTCTCTCTCTCTGTCTCTCTTTCTCCCCCTCTGCCCTCCTCCCCTGCTTGTGCTCTCCCTAAAATAAAACCAGAAAGATAGGTAGATAAATTTATATCTGGGGAGGAATCTAAGGCTTTCATTAGGCTCTCCACTGATTTTCTGTTTAACATCACAGATACCTCATTTTATTTTATTGGCAATGAGACAGAAATTGATGGTTTACAGGGTTTTTTGTTTGTGTTTTTGGTTTCCTTTTTTCTTTTCCTTTTAGAAAAGATACTTTTTCTTTTCCTTTAGAAAATACAGGAGTCTGTAGCAGTTGAGACATCAGTATTGTTATAATGATAATATACTGATCAGTCTCTTTCTGATCTGAGCCTGAACACAGTATAGAATATGTTCTTTTAAAAACCCTGCTCTAGCCGGTTTTCTCCCAAACACAAGATTTCAAAAATAGGATAGTATACTTCATTTTTCTCTTCTTTAAACAATATTTTCCCCAAACCAGGAAGCATGCCTGGATTTGGCAATTTATCCTGAAAGAATGAAGTCTATATAATTCAGATTACATGAGATAATTACAAGAAAAGAGCAATTCTTTCAGTGAAATGTAAGCAGTAAAAGAAAAATCGCTTAGGTCGTACTCCATTTAAGAGAGTCTTTTCTCTTAATGTTTTTAAATGTCTTCTGTGTATTGTTACAGTGTCTTTCATATATCATATATAAGTCCTACTTGTTTTCCTAATGTTGCTAAAATTAAAAACATGACAATGTTGAAAATCCCATGACATATTGCCATTGACTGACTGGCGCCACTGAACTAGCAAAATTAATGAAGTCTTGCTGTTTGGATACATCTTTGCATTTACTCTTCAAATCTTTGTTGATTTGCTGCAGGATTCCCTAATTTGATGAGATTTTACCCAAGGTGATGTGAAGTAGGAAAGCCAACCAGAACGTGACTGTCCCCATTGCTACTGATGTGGCCAAGATGTGGTAGAAGGACGTAGAGAGAGAAATTCTCCCTTTTAATTAGAGAATCATAGGGATGCCGGGCCTCAGCGTCCTCTACTTCACAATGGGAAATACCATGTTCAACCGAACATGATGTATTTGAAATGTATAAATTTTGTAAGTTGAACCATAAAAATTCTCCCTGTCCCTCTCCTGATGTCACACTAACACCTACCTGGAGATTCCAGGTGCTGGAATTGGTAGACTCTAAGAACAGAATCTGGTGAGGGCTTGAGATATACAAGCTTAGAAGAGCTGGCCATGAAATGAAATGGTTGGGGGATCGCTCTGACATCTGACTGCCTCCATCTGATGCCTTGCCCTGCAAACTACTTACTTAACTTCTTGGTGACTCAGAATTAACACCTGGGAAAGGTACCCATAAGAAAACTACCTCACAAGATCCTTGTAAAAATTCACTGAAAAGTGAAATAACATGTAACAAGCTTAGACTACTGCTCGGTACAAAGCAGATACTCAACTAATACTATTTGTGTTCATGTAACGGTGTCATGGCTCTATCCTGTCACTCTTGTTAAAAAATGAAGGTGACTTCTCTTATGATGTTTTGCCTGGGATTTATGATATGAAATATATCCAACAAAGTTCATAGTTTAGAAGCAGCAAGGCACAGGGGTGCCTGGGTGGCTCAGTCGGTTAAGCGTCAGACTCTTGGTTTCAGGTCAGGTCATGATCACATGGTTTGTGAGTTCGAGTCCCATGTCAGGCTCTGCGCTGCCAGGGCAGAGCCTGCTTGGGATTCTCTCTCCCTTTGCTGCCCTCTGTCTCAAAATAAATAAATAAACTTAAAAAATAAAAGAAGCAGCAAGGCACAGATGATTAAATATGAATTTTTGCTCTATTTCTTTGTACTTGTCTTGCCTTGAATTCTTTTTGCACATATTCTCACGTCTGAAGTTGATAGTAATGTGTAGTTATAGAGCTTACAGTAGAACACATTTAAATGTGTGGCACCTGGCTTGCATTTGATAAATGCTAATCCCGTGTCCTAAATGCCTGTAACAGTGCCTAGATCCAGGATCTACTCTCAGCCACTTTGCTTATAGTGTAGCACCCTGTGGCTGGGAATCAACCATCTTCCTCAGTCAAGCGTTACCTAGTTTGTGTTGCATGGTCGAAATTCTGGCAGACTAGCCGTCTGCCAGAATTTACCCTATTCTTGAATTTGCTTATTGACGGGCCTATATAATTAAGAGCCACTAATGCTGATAACATCACTCATAAAGCACTTTATTTTTAAAGTAATTTTTCTTATTCTATAAACACCAGTATAATTTGGTAAGAGATACCATTTGGGCCCTTGCTATTTTGTATATTGAAAATATATCTAAATTTCTTAATTACTTTTAGCATTCCTTTTTCTTTCAGTCCTGCCCAAGTAACAAAATTCAGTAGCACCTATCAGATCTGTTCTGCCAGAGAAAAGTATGCCCTAAAGGTGTAGCCTAAAAGGTGCTTTTAACCTCCCCTTCACGTACACTTCAATACAGGTTAAGTTTTAGTGAGGAAAGGAAACCCAAGATTACAGTGAGTTTCCAGAGAATTCTATAAACAAAATATGACAGGAGTTTTGAGGGAAAACATTAAGCTACGTCATTTAACGATAGCCAATACTCAACTTTGTTTGACCAACCAATATGGCAAATACATATGGTTCAGCCTAGTAAGAATATTAGATCTTTGGAAGTTTTAAAGCTTGAATTTTAATACCGATGCTCTGTTTACTTGTTCCTCCACTGAACTTGGAATATAGGATATAATGAGGTAAGTATCCAATGGAATAATAATACCTAATATATAAAGGTATGTTGGCATAAGTGCATTCAGTAGAATCTGACTTCCAGAAGGACAATTCAGAGCACTGTCTGCAGTATGGCGGTCCTTTACAAATCCCTCCCTACTTAGACTCATAATAGTCTGGGGTGTAGCCACCAGCACCCACCTAAAAGTCTAGCATGAGCCCCAAACTAAAACACAATGACCTCATCTTCAGCACCTACCCACCGCATTAATCCGGCACCGGCATCCATAAGCAAAATCAACGAGAAAGTCCAGAAAGAATGGACTTTGGGGAAAGCTGGAGGGTGGGGGTGGGGGGGTGGGGCAAAGAGGAGAGCTCATATAATAGTTAAAAATCTCTTCTGCCCTCTTTGGAATATCAATGAGAAAAGTGAGAGAGAGAACGCAAGGGAGAGAACGCTGTGGTCTGGCACGTGCTGTATCAAGCATTGGATCCTTAGAGATCAGATTCTAAGTCATCCTAGAAATGGAAGGTAGGCAAAAGATTTAAATGTGACTTCAAATGTATTGCCACATCCGTGTCAAGTATAATAAAGGAAGATGAAGACGAGCCCTCAGTCCCACAAGCAGAAAACTTAGGAGTCACATTACTCTGCATTTCTCACACTGGCATATGGATACTCGCTCCGGGGAAGCTGTCTGGTGCTGTCTCCTTCATTTGTACCACTGTCCTTACGCAGAGGAATCCCGCAGAGAGACACACCGGCTTTGTGCATGCAAGACACAATTACCTTGGAAAGATCTAGTTGGGCAGATGGAGGATTTTATTTTTAGTTAAAACCCGAAAGCTTTAAGATCTGAAGCGATCATCCTAAAACAACCCAATGACATGCTTAGTTAAAGAGTTACATAAAATCTTTACCCCAGGAGGATTCGATGTAATCAATGCCCCCAAGATACTGGCCATTATATTGGTGACTCAATCTGGGATTCACCATCACGCCTTCATAATATCTGAAGGAGACAAGTCTCTTCTAAATGCACGTGCGTGTATGTGTGTGTGCGCGCACTCACACACACACTTGAGTTTATCTCTACAGCTCATTACTATCACCTTTTTTGCAAGTTCTTTCAAATGACATGTGTGTCCTCCTAGAGCGATATTTATTCTATGCTCCTCCACCAAAGGTTGAATTCACCCAGACATTAGACACTGGCAATAATAGTCTACAGTCACATGTTTTATGTGCCTGAAGTCGTAGAGATGTACACAAACATGGAGGAGAGAAGTTTGGGGTTATGCGGTTTATAAGACAAAAGAAAGAAGTGCAGAGAGATGAGCAGATGAGAGACCACTTGGCCTCAGACTTAAGAGGGTAGATTTAAAGAGAAGAGAGAAAATGTCTGATCGGTGAGTGTTCCCCGGTCCTAACGGTGGCTTTAAAGAGAAGAGAGAAAATGTCTGATCGGTGAGTGCTCCCCGGTCCTAACGGTGGCTTTAAAGAGAAGAGAGAAAATGGCTGATCGGTGAGTGCTCCCCGGTCCTAACGGTGGCTTTAAAGAGAAGAGAGAAAATGGCTGATCGGTGAGTGCTCCCCGGTCCTAATGGTGGCTTTAAAGAGAAGAGAGAAAATGGCTGATCGGTGAGTGCTCCCCGGTCCTAACGGTGGCTTTAAAGAGAAGAGAGAAAATATCTGATCGGTGAGTGCTCCCCGGTCCTAATGGTCTCCGCTTTCCCAGCTGCACACCCTCAGGAACGCCTGCCTCATTCCCATGGGGCTTTCTTAACAGCTCTGGGCATGTGCTTCTGTTCTTTTTACCTCCTTGTCATCCACACCCCCTTTTTCTGGCAAATTATTCCAGTGTTCTTTGTGGGAACCTGACCCCTGTGTCTCTCAAATCCATGTGTTCTGGGTGGGACCCCAGTGTTTTCTATAAATGAAGCATGTGACCGCAGACCAACTACAGAATGAACCAAATTTCCTCACCTTAGTGTTGGGTTTGGGGGAGAACTAACAACCAAATCCCCCAAGCTTCTGTGGGAACCACTGGAAAAACATTCTGTCCCTTTCCTGCCAGAACTTAACCTGAGGGAGTCAAGTTGCCAACGGGAGGCTTGAACTGACTCGCAAAGGGAGCCAACATGAAAAAGGTCAGGTGTGAATGGGAAGAGGAGACAGGGACGGTGTCATTATTTGAGCCACTGGCACAAGTAACACCTGCAGTCAGAACACCGCTCACTTCATGGTTTCCTGTGCTAGGATATTTACTTTGACTTTCATCCAGTTTTGGTGGAATTCTCCTCGCACACTGACCTAGGAAATCCTGAAGGATCCCCCTTCTATCTTATTTTATTCTTTTTTTTATGCTTGCATTGAGCAACAGTTGACTTCTCTTATTTCCAAAGATGGCTGAAATGAGTCTCTTCCTGTTAGCTTTCTTGCTTTCTGTACAAGTGTGCTTACACTAGTGTTCTATATACTATTTGCCTCCAAGTAGGAATTCCCACCTCACTAGAAAACTTGAGACATTCTCAGCCAAGACTGGCGGTTCTGGTTCAAACTTGATCTTTCTGAAGATCTCTGTACTTCCCAGCACAATTTTCTCCCTCCCTCCCTGATCCTCCTTCCTTCCTTCTGCCCCCCTCCCTCCCTTTTCTCTTTATTTTCCTTCCTCCTTGCTCTCTCACTCTCTTTCCTTCCTTTCCTTTTCTTCTTTCTTTCTTTCTTTCTTTCTTTCTTTCTTTCTTTCTTTCTTTCTTTCTTTCTTTCTTTCTTTCTTTCTTTCTTTCTTTCTTTCTTTCTTTCCCTCTCTTTCCTTCCTTCCTCCCTCCCTTCCCCCCTTCCCCCTTCCTCCCTTTCTTTCTCTCTCTTTTTCCCTTCCTTCCTTCCTTTCTTCTTTCCTTCTTTTCTCTTGTTTCTCTTCTTTCTCTCCCTTCTCTCCCATAGATGGTTATGAAATAAACCCAATTATTCAGATACATCACTAGATGTTAAATATATATATATAGCTGAAATTAATACAACAAGGAAACAGGCAAACATTCCTCAACTGCACCCCCATAAATAAAAATCCATAGACTCCAAGAGCCCTCCACTTCTTAAATTTGCATACACAACATACCATTCCCCTGGCAATAAGCAATTTGCTTTTTAAAATAGTTATTGCTCAAGTTTATTCCCAGACCCATTTAGTCTTGCACCCCGACTCAAAATTCAGCCCTGGCACATCAAATCGATCTCTCTTTGAACTCAGCAACTATTTGGAATTTTCTTAATGTTCTCTTCCTTCTGCTCCGGTCCTTGTTGCTGCCATCATGACTGAATGTGACAGCTCATCCACCCAGGCCGTGCGCCATGCTCCGTGCTTGGTCCCGCAAGGGCCTGCGGAGTAGACCTGCCCCACGACGCTCTTACACCGCTGTTTTCTAATCGTTTGTAATTACGTGGAGGACTAAAATTATTATCAGTGGGTTCAGAACTATGGGGGTCAGTTCTGTGAGCCGCCAAGAAGCTTTACCCAATTACACACATGTCCTTTAGGATGGGATATTTTGTCTCTCAGCACAACATGTTCCAGCACCATTTGCGACGTTTAAAGTAACCAAGCATTCCCCAGGCTAAATTTTAATAGCAAACCTTTACTGACCACCTGTTTTATGCTCTTTGTCAGCACATTGAAGTCCACACAGGAGGCAGTGTGATGCAAAAAGATCTAAATTCCTTATAGAAATCTAATTTTACCATTGGATACTTTGGCACTCGAGCTTCCAAAGGGAAACTATTATCTGGGTAATGGCATATAAAACATTCTCTGTTATCTTAGAAATACAGCAGACCATAGAAAGGAAATAAGACAGGCATCGCCTTTGTTAACCTAGGAAATCCTTGAGCATGCAGCCATTGACAGTAGCCACCAACTAAACGCACAAAAGGTGCCAACTGCAAATTTGCCTTCTTTCACATTTAGAAGGCTTGACCTATGCCTCTGTTTTCAGTGGGAAAACACATCACATGATAATTAGGAGAGGTATTGTTCATTATCATAAACATGAGTACCCCTGTCCCTTCTACTTTTCCTTTCTTATTCTGTCCTTCTGTCTCCCAGACACCTGAGCTAAGAATGTGTATAATGCTTCGAGAAAATATTTCAATCACTTACGGATGCAAAGCTATTTCATTGCTTTGGGGACATTGTTCACGATCATAGTCTTTCACAGGAAAAATGAAGGATGAACGATAGCTGCCAATAGTAATTCTGACTCGCGTGCTGGGGAGGAGAAAGCATACATGCAAAGGTTGACGACTCAAGCATTCTTTTACAGAGGAAAGGAAATTCACCGGGACACAGACATTCATTTTACTGACTCGGAAGAAATCTTCCTATGACGAGTCATGGCTGCTGGTCTAGAAACTACTCAGCAGCCCCAGCCTGGGAGAAGCTCTGCTGATCAGGAGTTTGTTAATAAGGATGCTAAGCTAAGCCCGTCTAATTAAAATGCTGCATAAAATGAGGACTCTGTGATAATTAAAGCATCCCTGATAGTAAAAGTACTAAAAAGGCTTAGAGAAGCATTTTGCACATATTTCAAAAGCAGGACCTTATAAAACTATTTCTGTGCTCTTAAAAATAATTTTCTCATTGCTGGATATATATATATATATATATATTTTTTTTTTCTCAAAATCCCTTAATAGACACAAGTCGGAAGGAAACTTCTATTTTTTTCTTCTCCAATAAACAATGAAGATAAACATTGATATTGACCTCTTCAATTGTTAGATATTATATTATTCTTTTTTATATTTATTTATTTTGAGAGAGAGAGAGAGAGCGAGTGCACAAGCAGGGGAGGGGCAGAGAGAAGGAGAGACAGAATCTCTAGCACAGAGCCTGATGCAGGGTTTGAACTCACGAACCACGAGATCATGACCTGAGCTGAGATCAAGAATCTGATACTTCACCGACTGGCGCCCCGAACACTATATTATTCTTGTACATGTTTGCATATTTGGATCATGTTGATGACATATCTGTAATATTTTGGACAATCCCATAGTATATACGGGCTTAACATCTAATATTCTTGCCAACTCTAGTTGCAACAGGTACTATGATTTCTCTATGAATTATTGCCTATTCCTCATATATGGTCAGATTAGAGGAGCTGGATTTCCACACCAAAGACTGGAGACTCTCTCAAGGACTGTGAGCAGAAGGTCCAAAGTTCTGAGTTCTGAGCTCTGCGCTCTGAGCTGGAATGTGGGGAAACTTGCCGCGAGAGCTAGCTCTCTCAGAACTGCTGCTTTCAGAAGGAGGGCTCAACGGAGGGGCCCATCTCTTGGAAATGTGGGCAGCGGGCCATACTGTTGTCATGATACTGTTGTTGAAGGAAGAGGAGAGAAAGAATGGTGTCTTGTCAGTTTGGGTAGACAAATCAGAGAAAAGGGTGTGCCTGTGTGTCCAGGATTTTGTTTCTTCCCTATACTTGAAAGTAACATCGAAGAACTGGACGGAATAGATGTAGGAAGGAATACCAGAGGCAGATGGGAAAAGAGTTAACTGCCTGGGCTGGCACCGCTTTAGTGGAGAAAGAGGCCTAATCATGTCATCCACTGACACCTTCCATCAACATCCACACAGAACACAGTTCTCGGCTTACTGGAGTCATTACTTTTTCTCTTTTCCCTTTTCCTTTTTTTTTTTTTTTTCTTTTTTCTTTTTCTTTTCTTTTCTTTTTTTTTTTTTTTTTTTTTTTTGGTACCACAGTTTTTTAAGCCAGATTTCCGATTTTCTATTTATTTGAGCATAGCCATAAACATTTGCTTTTCTGACAGAAAATTCTAGAATAAATGAGAAAATGAGGGAACCTAATTATCTGTGCCGAACTGGGATCTCCAGTCGCAGGCGAGGTGTCCTGGCATGTCCTCCAGGGCTCTTTCCGTGACTTTGGTCTCACACATGCCTCCAGGTACTCCGCGTATAATCCATAAATCACGCCAAGTACTGCACTGAGGCAGGCGTTTTTCAAATTAAGCGCAAATGAGCTATAAATGGAACCATGAGAAGTTGGTCTCCTCTTAAGACAGACTGAAAATATTGCCGCTAAGGGAGATGCACACGGCTTTTCAAAGCAATCGCTACTTGGTATCGTGTTATTTCTTTTGAGCCTCTCCAACTCTTCATAAAATACACGTACACAAAAACACCACAAATATAGATAAGGGAAGACTTTAGGTGTGAAGTATCACACTCACCACAAGAGCAACCTTACAACCAAAGGCACCATGTTCTTCTTCCACAGAGAGTTCCCCATCGATGGAGAGACAACACAACAACCTTGCTTGCTCTGAGAACGGGTCAGCTGGATGACTCAGCAGAGGGATTTTAGGCACGGCTGGCCCCAGCAGCTTCTCGGCCAGACTGAACTGTAGACAAGTTTCTTCCTGACCCTAGGCCTCTGTTCTCTCTCTCTCTTTCCCTCTGTCTCCTTCTCTCTCTCTCTCTCTCTCTCTCTCTCTCTCTCTCTCTCTCCTTTCTGAGCCTTGACTTTAGAAATGTTTAGAAAAAAAAAGCCATTGCAAAGACTTTCTTTGCCCCTTTGAGTATATTTAAAAACTTTTAAGAGCCTCTTGCCAGTTTTACAACCAAGGACGGCCTTCCTTAAGGACCTGGGAGCCATTCCTTTGAAAGGATGTCCTCAAAGGGGGTAGCACGGCACCTGTGGTCTCTGCCGGAGGGTAGGAGCCCCACCTAGATGGGCACAATTAGCAAACACAGCCGGTCTGTTCAGAGGAGAGCTCATGCAAATGCAGGAATGAGGCCATGTGCTGGACACTCCCAGCGACCCCCCCCACCTGACCTCTCCCTCTTCCTCCCCACCCCCCCTCCAGCCCCTTGCACCCTCCAGTACTTTTCCACTTGTCTACCCAGTGCCTAAAACCTACCTGCCTTTTTCTTCACAGAAGGGAGTTCACCTTCCCTTTGCAAGTCTTGAATCAAGTCCCTTTGGCCTGTTGAACTTGCCCAGTAGCACGTCTCCTTGACACCAGGGTCCAGGGCAGGAGTCACGGAGGAGCCTCGCATGACAACACCATGGAAATGCTGCATCTGTGAGCATGGCCGGGTGGAGAGGTGGCTCGGAGAGCTCCCATCACCTGAACATAAGGCTTTTTTTGTGATTTCCAGCCCCCTCGAGTACTTCACATCTTACTTGATAAACACAAGGGGGTTGTCAGGTAAGTCTCCCAAGAAAGGTAATAATGCTGGTGTATTTGTTTTAACTCTGCTCCACCCACAGGCCCCGATGGGGTGAGACTAGTATTGACTCGGGCACAGACAGCACCATTGTCTCAGGAGGGAAGAAAGAGCAGCCACCTGAAAGTGACGTCCAGGGTAGCGGAGTCACTGATACCCACACAATGAGGACAGGTCTTTTTTTTTTCTTTTTTTAATGTCTGTTTAATTTCGGGAGAGCGCAAGTGGTGAAGGGGCAGAGAGAGGTGAACAGAGGAACAGGCTGACGCGGGGCTCAAACTCACAAACCGAGACCTCAAGGCCCAAACTGAAGTTGGACGCTCAACCAGCTGAGCCACCCAGGCGCCCCGGGACAGATCTTGATGGAGGTGATGACCGTTCATCGTTCCATTACTATGCATGTAAAGTTTTAACTGATTTTAAAATTATTTTTTCTGGCTTTATTGCAATTTAACACCGTGTACGTTTAAGGTGCAGACCTGATCGCTTGATGTATGTACTGCAAGATTATTACGACAATAAGGTTAGTTAATACCTCCATCACCTCACATAATTACCACTTACGACTGCGGTTGTGTTTTGAAAAATCTTTCTTAAAATAATTGTACCGCACTTGACTAGGAAGCAGTTGAGAATACCTTGCGTGAGGCAAGGTGTCGAGTATCTACGAATCAAAGTGTCACCTCAAAGGCTAAAAAAGAAGTACGTTTCCAACATATTCTGAGAGACAGACTAAAAACGGTTATAAATGAGAAGCTATAGCTATCATAACAAAATTATTTGTAGATAACGGGAATGCTTCCTTTCAAAATCACTAGCTATAAAGACACGTCCTTAAGCAGGATAGGTACTAAATAAACATATAAAATAAATACCTTTCATAAACATGAAGACGAATCATTTAGAAAATCTAAAAATACCCATTCATATAACAAAAACGTATAAATTACCAAGTGAAAGACTTCTGAGACATTTGCTGATTGATCTGAAGAAAACCATACTCAAACACGGATCAAGTTATACTGGGTTATGAATGGTCTGAATAATGAAGACGCATACCAAGTTCCCAGGTGACAGTTGCCCCACATGAACCTATACATTCAAAGTAATGCCAATCAAAATCCCACAGTATGTTTTTAACAACCTGAAAACTCTTCTTTTGAGAAAAGGAATTTTATAAAAGAGAGACTTTGCCTTGCAATATATAAAACATACATTAATAAGTGCAAAACTGAAAACAGCCTGGTAGTGGTGTTCTAAGAAAGTTAGTATCTGTTCAAGGATTTTGAACGGATTTTGAATGCAAGTGATTCTAAAAACTGTGTACAACTTTTCGAGAGAAAAGATACCGGTCTATGGACACACGCTGAATGGGCCCGATCTCATCTGATCTCAGAAGCCAGGCAGGGGCGGGCCTGGTTAGTACTTGGATGGGACACTAAAGTAATTTCTAGAAAAAAATAATCAATTTTTTAGAGTACTAGCCACTTAAATATGTTAATATGTACATAGTATCATGCTGATAACGAGCTCATTAGTGAAACTTCAAAACTAGAAGCAGGAAGGAAAAGGATGCCTCATTGGGACTGCCGAAAACGACACACAACCTCTGTGCACCCCAGATGCCGGAAACAAAATGCAGAGATGAAGGAGGCTCTCGGACAAGAAAACCCAGGAGGCACTTGTGCTGGACCTGCCTCCCCTGCCCCTGCAGACCAGCTCTGGACACTTGTCATCTGCTTCTACACCACCATATCCTCGGTCCTTCCAAGTCCTGCTGCTTCAGCTTGGCCCCCTGGTGTCCAGGATTATTTTCCAGGGACCGGCAGGGCCAGAAGGAGGCAGGCGGTAAGGACAGGGTCAGGGCAGCAAGTTCCCAGGGTTGACCTTCATTCCCTGCCAGGTCAGCAGGTGGTGATGGCCGACCAGCCCCCCTACAGCTCCTGTGGGCCTCCCAGCTCTCTCTGGCTTGCTGGGGCCCCTCTTTACTCCTCCGGCCCCAGGCTGGGAACATTCCATCCTTCTCAGTCCTGGGGTACCCTGTCTTTATTCCTCAGCCACCTTACCCTGTCTGTATCTTTCTTTCTTTTTTTTTTAAATTTTTAAATATTTATTTTTGAGAGAGAGAGAGATAGAGAGGGAGGGAGACATCATGAGCGGGGGAGGGGCAAAGAGAAGGGGAGACACAGAATCCAAAGCAGCTCCAGGCTCTGAGCTGTCAGCACAGAGCCCAAGGCAGAGCTCGAAGTCACTAACCACAAGATCATGACCTGAGCCAAAGTTGGAGGCTCTCTGAGCCACTCAGGTGTCCCACCCTGCCCTCATCTTTGCAGAGTCACTATCCCATACTCTTCAATTGGTCATTTAGGATGCCAGCTTGGTTGTTTGGTTTTTCCCTCCTGGGCACTTGACCAATTCAATCCATCAAAGATGGGCTTTAATAAGGTTAATATATGGTAGGGACTCACAAATCAATAAGCAAAAAACAAAAAAACAAAAAAGATCATAATTGCTACCATAAAACTGCAAGATATTAAACTGATATAGCTGACCAATTCATAAATGGAATAATAAATCAGCTAATAAGTCCATGAAAGATACGCAACTGAATTCAAAAGCAAAGAAACATACATTTAAACAATGAAGTATCATTTTATGCCTATTAGATTTTACAAGGTTTTTTTGAAAATGATCATTTCTGAGTACTCCCACAGCATTCAGGAAATTTGGGGCTTCATTTTCACTGACTTGGAGTGAATAAATCAGAACAGCACTTCTTGAAGAATCCGGCATCATATACCAAATGGCCGTGCATTTCGACCAGGAAATTCCATTTCTAGGAATGTACACCAAGTTTTAAAAAGTGACAAGTGCAAGGAGATAATGTGCAGGCATATTCTCTTCAGCATCACATACTGTAATCCATGAAGAAAGCTACCAACGAAACGTGGGTTGGTAACATAAATTATACATCCAGTCATAAAAGTAGTACACCCTCTTAAACACACACACATCACCACCACCACCAGTGACACCTCACTCTCTCCCTCTCTCTTTTTTAATGTAAGAAAAAAGTTTGGAAAAAATACATCAATAGGGACTTTCTTTGGGCAGCAGAAAAGCAACTATTTTGATTTTTCTTATAAGGTATTTTTTTCTTTATTTTCTATAAAATATTTTTAATATGCAAAGAACTAAACATGAATAGCCTTTCATATTCTGGGTTGTGTGCCCCCAAAATATACCCTGGGACAAGTATTTGTGGGAAAATGGTTGACAAAACATGTTCTCTTATAAAACCAGGAGGGGCTTGGGAGGAAAAAAAGGTTAGGCCAGGGTGTGATATCCAGCCAAATCCCACAGAGATAGCCCCAGCACAATCACACAGGGAAACCCTGGGGGCAGTGAGGGCTTGGAATCTTCCAGATCAATTACCAAGGGAACAAGGCTAACAGTCCACAGATGTCAAGCATCCTTGGACCTCTTGCTTCAGGGCTCAGATCATGACTGGCAGGGAGGGGACATTAGGAGGTGGGACACAGGACATGGCCAAGGGGCACAAAGACGTGGGCAGAGCAGAGATCACCACGTCTGACACGTTTATTCTTACCTTTAACATGTTGAGTTCACACTGAACTCATGCTGAACTACTCAAACAGATGTCATGATATCTGAAATAAATCTCTTACTTGTGACTTTTAAAATTCAGCCTTTTTTTGCATATGTGGGTGCAGGGTGTATGTGGGAAGTATCTGCACCTTCCTCTCTTCTTTCTGTGAACCCAAAACTGCTCTAAAATAATAAAGTCTTATTTTTTTTTAAGTCAGCCTCTTTTTCTTAGTTTTACCCCAAATCATTAGAGTTCAGCCTCATATCGTTCTTGTCTCAGATACACCCTTGACAGATTCTCAAATAAAAAGCAAAAGTAGTGAATCAAAAAAAAAATCGATAATTGGACACCCACGGTGGGGGTGGGGAATGGTAGCTCGTATGTTTGCTATTTTCCCTTAAATAGATGGCTTGTCTCAGACGTTCATGCCCTTTTCCTCATTCTGCTCCTCTCTCAGCTGTACCTGACTTCACTACCTTGGGCCTGAGAGATTTCTTGGCAGCTCCTTCAACTCATCTTCAATTTCAAAAAGACACGTGAAGTCACACAGACGAAGGGGCTAGAAGCAGAGAATGGAAGCTATCAATTGTTACTGGAGCCAGAACGTCTGCCAAGCAGGAGATGAAAAGGGAAAAGGACATGGCCACCCTTGTCCAGGGTCCTGGCTCAGCCACTCAGACACTAATGGGCCTAAGAGAATCTGAAGACCTTGTTGTCATTATTGTTGTTTCTGTTTGTTTGTGCGATGGGAAAGATTTCTGAATATAATTCTGAAGGACCGCCATTGCTAAAGTAGACAGAAATCTTTTTTTACAAATTTACTTTTTTGCTACCTTAATCGTCTCTTGTCGGTAAGTGGCTACAAGAACCCACATTCTGAGACCCAGTTCATGCCACACGAGGGCTTACAGCCTGTTGGCTGAGGAAGTGCTGTCCTTCTACACACTTTAGCCTAAACTCTGACAATCCAGTGCCAGACGTAGCAAAAATACAGAAATCTTGTGACACCGAAAAAGAAGAAAAAAGAAAAACAGAAGTAAAGAAAAAAAAAATCTGCGCATAAAACAGGGGAATAGAGCTACATTGTTCTGGGTCGACAAAGGATAGAGGTAGTTTTTTTTTTTTTTTTCGGATTTTCTAAACTGGGAAAGGCCAGTATATTTCAGGTCTGAGTACCATCGCGAGACAGCATTTTTACTACTACCCAATGTAATCTCTATATTTTCATTTCGTCTTACCATCTTTCCCTCCTGCATTTACTGAGTCTATAATTGCAACAAGGTCCTGCAACTTGTTTCTGCAGTGTAGATATGTCACCGACATTCAAACGTCTGCAAAGCGATGGATACATGTTAGCACACGCCCAGAGTGAGCTCAATGATGGCGAGGGTATGACCTCTGTCCAGCAAAAGTCTTAAGAAGGTCTAGAGGAGTCTCAGAATTAAAGGGCAATGGAAAATGAACTCATTCAGATACCTAAGGATGAAATAAGAGAGACTCATTTTGCATCAGAGTATTGGCTTGAGCTACTGTTGCCTCTTCCCACTTTGCCCCTGTACTGGCTCAGGCAGGATTTAAGCATCACTGTCACACCCCTGACCCACCACCAGACATTCAGTTAGGAACCACCAAAAAGCACGCCTGTGTGTGTGACTTGTGTGTGAGAATGGAGAGGAGCATCCCCATGGGGAATGTACCTGGAGGGATTACTCTTCCCCTATTTGCCATCTCATACCCACAAACACACATAAAAATCAACAAAGATAAAGCAAACAAAAAAAAACCCCCAAACCAACAAAAAACAAGACAGTACTTAAGAAGATAGGGGTACACACTGAACGCCTAAGCAACATAACGATGATAATCCTCAAATCACAGTTTATAAAGAGCAAATTCCTTCCCTTTCTATGCATGGACTTTCCTGCTTCTAATAACTTTGTAATGCCTTATTTATAATGTGAAAGAATATTTTTGGTATTCTGTTCAAAAGAGAACGCTCAATACGTGAATAAACTTCTACTATACTTGTCCTTGCCTCTAGATACATGAACATCTGTGATTTCATTGAGACTTTAACTACATTTAGTTCTGGAAACACACAGTATGTCCTTCCAGATGCGAAAACAATACAAGATCTGAGTGTTTGCAAATTGTGCAACACCGACCAGTGGAAAAAGGAAGAATCCAGTGATCTTAATGTTGTCAGCTTATGCAATAAATTCTATTTTCAGGATCCTTATGTTACAAGTGCCAACTCTAAAGTCACCAGATGCCAATATGTTTTCTCCTATGTCAGTTCCATAAAAAGGGATTGTGATATCATGTGCAATAAATGTCATCTATTATCGGAAGGTACATTTTCTTAGTCTTATTGAAAGATCACACGTGTAATGATTTTGTACTATTGAGTGGACTATTCACTAATATTAGCTATTTGTTAATATACATTAAAGTAACCCTGGCCACTTTCCAAAGTAATGTTCAATTCCACACTTTTACATCTAAAGTTATCATTTATAGCTTCCTCAAAAATATTTCCCAGGAAAAGCAGTAATAAAAATTATTCCTTTAGTATACAATGGAGAATTCATGGAAATTACCTTTGCAATATACACTTGGCTTCATGTACTATTGACTACTAATGATTTAATCCACATAAGTTATTAAATATTCAATATATATTCCTTCTTGTCCCTATTCTAGGAAGGAGTGTTACGTGATGGAAAGAGAGAAGGTCAGACAGCTTTGGGCTGAAATTTGATTCTGACGCTCATTAGACCAAATCATCACAGGAACAAGTTATACTCATATTGTCTCAGTGGTTTTATTTATAAAATAGAGCATATCTTTCAATTGGCTGCTCTGTAGATCCCAATTACTGAAAAGATCTAGGTCTCCCAACCACCATTTAATTTAACTGAAAATAAAAACAAATGAAATCCAGTTACGTTCATTTCTAAATTTTTCCACTGATGCCTATTCCAGAAACATTTTGAAATACTATTTTTTTCATAGAATGTCATCAGGTGTCCTGAGTGCTCTGTTTGCCCATGCTCTTAGAGTCAGGGTCCTCAGAGAATATTCTAGTTACCATCATCATGTCTGTGTGATATTAACTAACAATTGCACAAATTACTTAAGAAAGCAGCCCACACTCAACCTCTATTGATATGATGGCCATTCACAGGACACATGCCTTCACCGAATCCTGTCAAAGACACTGTATCCTGAGCTAGAAATTCAATGGTCGTGACATATTGGAAGGCTACATTACAAATGCCAATAAAATAGTAGCAGGGCGTATGTTTTATGTCACAGCCATTTAGTTACCTATTCAACAGTTAAACTCATTTCTATTATAAAAAAATATTTCTTTTATGAGTCAGAATTAAATATTCCTGTATTCTGAATAGAAGTTAATAATGACATAATGTCCACTAAATTCAGACCATACTTAACTGGATGAGTTAAAATACATTTTCTAAGATTCTTAAAATATGAGCCTTTAATCATTGATACTGGAAAACCAACAGAACAGAAACAGTCAATTACTGGGGAGACTGGGTGACTCAGTGGGTTGAACATCCAACTCTTGATTTCAACTCAGGTCATGATCCAGGGTCGTGGGTTTGAGCCTGCTTGGGATTCTCTCTCTCTTTCTCTCTCTCTCTCTCTCTCTCTCTCTCTCTCTCTTTCTCTCTCTCTCTCAGCTCCCCCACCCCCGCACCCCGCCATATGCTCTCTCTAAAAATAAAATATAAATAAATAAATAAATAAAATAGCAGTCATCTACTGAAAAAAGTCATGTAGGATATTCAAAGATTAAAAATAGGATACAAAATAGATTTTGATTAAATTATTTTAAGAAAGTACATCCCTAATCTTTTTCATGCCATTGCTGGATAAATTGCCAATCATAAATTGTTTTCAGTGTAAATTTCTTCTTAATGTAAAAAGAAATTCCTGGCTTCCTTTATATACCAGCAGAAAAAAGAGTGAAAAGAAGGGAGGGAGGAGGGAGGGAAGGAGAATGGACAGAAGGGGAACATAATACAGAATTTTTACTGATCAAAACACAGAACCAATAATGTGTGCATATATTATACACGAACTTCCAAGAAAAGTATTAGCATTTTTATGTTTACATGACATAGTTTGTTCCTAACAAACTCAATATAGCAATACGATCCCTGACAGCTTTTGACAAATCCAGAGCACAGGTCATTATCTGATACATTAGTTCACTCATTTGAATGGTGAGACCCTTTGATATCCCATGAGTCCTGAAGCTGTGTGTTTTTTGCCCTTGCTCTGTCGTGTTTACATTTAGTATGTCCTGTTCATTCTATGTAATCTGCTTTATTTATATATCAGCTAAATGTTGAAAACTGTGAAACACTTTGTCAATTTATGGTCTTAGTCTTACCAGGATCTACTGTGATAAGTTGTTTCTTGTGCTTTAGGTGACTAAGACCTTGCTTAATATAGTCAGGACGCCTGGTGGGTGAAGAAGCAAGCCTAGGTCTAGCAGTCGGCCAGCATGATTCTGGCACTTTTCATTGTCACTCCACCACACGCCCTGGTCATATCATTTGACCTTTCTCACTCTCCCTTGCTTTAGATCTGAACCGGAGACAAAGACAGAGAGCCAAATCCAAGAAGTGCTACACACACCGCATTGCTAATGCTTGTGAAGTATCTTTAAAAGCATAAATTATTTTCAAATTAAATGATTTGCATGTAAGTAACAGAACTGACCTAATAAAGACTCATATTATATTTTGCTCCAAATTCCAACCCTGCCATATTCCACTGATGAATATGGGATGATTCAAGGAGATTAACTTCCAGATGAAATGTAGTCCTGGGACAGAGAGGACCCGAGAACACGCGCTCACTTAAGGAAGAAGCACAAACACTGTAAAAGAAATTATTACAAATTCCACACGCCATCAGGGGGACTAAACTCAGATGGCACGTGGGCCTCAAAAACGTAAAAGTGCACCTTTGCTAGACAATCTTTTTATCACTAAGCACTTTTACTCTTCACATTAAGTAAAAGTTAACCAAAAGGATTATCTGAGGCTTCCTGATGAAACAGGCAGGATGATGACAGAAACTTGGACTTTCAATGTCATCTACGGACCCATAAATCCTGGTTTCAAAATGAAAACAACAAAAACACTAGATCAGCCAAGTTTGTGGAAATTTCTAGAAAGCAGTGGCTTGTCATGGAGTCAGACGGTCATGCCCAGAAGAACCACCGTAATCCTGGTGAACTGGACACATTCCATCCTGCTGGGGACGGGCATGGATCCAATGACATTCAGAAGCCAGAACAAAGTCATGTTAGCTTGTCAGAGGCAGGTAGACCCTAGGAACCTAGTGCGTTTCCACCTGGGGCTGAGGCCCCATTCCATCATCTTTCCAGTTCTGTTCCCTTTGACTGGCCTCTCCCCTCCCCACCTGTGGATAAAGCAAAGGTCTATGGCATGAAAGTAGCCCCCTCACCCTCAACCTCAGGCAGGCAACAAATTCTGCTTAAATTAAATCGATTCTTTCCTCGGGAGCTCTTTGTGTCACATCATATGAACAAACAGGGGAGGTTTGAAAGTAAATACCACTTTAAAATACAGGTGAGTTAATTTTTCATGTCCATCTAGAAATAGGCATTAAATTCATTCTCAGGTTATACTATATATATATATATATATATATATATATATATATATATATACACACACATATATATGTATACATATATACACACACACACATATATATTATATAGAATTATATATATATAATAAATCTATATAATACATATACATTATTCTAAATATAATAAATTCTATATAAAATTCTATATATAATAAATCTATATAATATACATTATATACATATATATGTATATATATGTAATATATATAGTATATATATAATATATACATATGCCTTGTCACATTGGTTACATATGCTGCATGGTCAATGTAGAATGCATTTTGTTAAACCTGGTCACTGAACAATGAATTTCATTTGAAAACCACCCATTTTATCAGGAAAATCTACTCAGGTGTGATCACCATGAATTCCGGGGCCATGCATTTGTCTGGGGGACCAGAGAAAGATGACAGCACATTAAACAATAAGATGGGGCAATTAGGTGGCTCAGTCAGTGGGGTGTTCCAGCTTCAGCTCAGGTCATGATCTTGTGGCTTGTGAGTTGGAGCCCCGTGTCAGGCTCTGAGCTGACAGCTCAGGGCCTGGAGTCTGCTTCAGATTCTGTGTCTCCCTCTCTCTCTGCCCCTCCCCTTCTCATACTCTCTCTCTCCCTCCCTCTCAGAAATAAATAAAACATTAAAATAAATAAACATTAAAATGAGTAAATAAACAAATAAGAAGACTCCTGCCTGAAAGACATCCCTACCCTCCCTAGGTTCCAGTTGAGCAAGGAAAGATTTGGTATGCACCCTCCTAAGCTAGTATGCATTTATTCACTCCTATGCCATGTTTTGATTTTTAAAAGGCACCATACTACAAAAGACTAATTCAAATGTCATCTCGCCTATGTCGTAATCTCAAAATAGACATATCCTAAGGTAGGAAAATCACTCTCTATTTTAGATTTCTTTCATCACCGGGGTAGTACATTTTCAGGGCAAATTAATGGAAAACACAGACTAGTACTCAAGAAATTTAAGTCTGTGATTATGGTAGAAAGTGTATTGTTCACAATGTTTTGTTACTCACTGTATCCTTGTCCTTGACCATGTACCTTCACAGCTCAATCCACAAAATGTAGACAAAGTTTCCCTATATTTCCCCACCACATTGATGTTGAGCATGGCCGTACGACCAGCCATGCTAATTTTCAAGAGCACAAGTAAAGGTGTGTCATTTCCAAAGTAAGCACTAAGAGACACCACTCTCTTGAGATCCTCTCTTCACTATGAGAAGAATGTGCTCCCAATGGTCTATCATTGTCATAAAAATAAAAGACCCACAGTGCACACTTGAGCAGAAAGCTTGCCCCAGGGCCAAGCTGAGCCAACCTTAGCTAGAATAGGTACCCCAGAAAAACCACAGATGCATCAGAGATAAATACATGCTTATTGTCATGTGGCACTGGGTTCTGGAATGGACTGTCACTCACCATTTTTATGGTAGTATTTCACAGGGATATTAATAATTTTAGAATGAATATTAACATATATATGCATGTTACATATGTGTATTGTGTTATCTATCTGTCATCTATCTACCTATCTATCTATGTCAATTTATATTTACTCATTTGTTAAATGGAATAAAAATACCACCTAGAACATTATCACTTTATGAGTTAAATCAAATAATGCATTTAACATATTAGCTCTGTATCTCTCCTATAATAATGGGTCAACAGACGTCAGAGGAATGGTATGTTTTTAAAGATCTCCATAAGGAGAAATGAAAGTTCTCTTTCTAATGTAACACACTCATCAGTAGGAACTCACTAGAATGTTATTTCCCAAAGAGTGGACTGCACATCCATTCTGTATCGTGTTACTATCATTCATGGACAGTGCATCTGGTTGAATCTTTAAATACTACTAATGTGGGCTAACTGTTGTTGCTGGCACGCTCACTTGCATTGAAATTTTGTGGCTGACGCAAAACAGAGGAATCCACCTTCACGATCCAGATAGCCTGGGGTGTAAAGGCTTGGCAAGCACATCATTCTGAATGCCAATACCCGTCAATCAGCAGCGGCTTTTGATTGCTGTGTTAAGAACAGACATGAACCATCATTTGTCATGGGTGTTGGGTGTGGAAATGGCCCCGCCTATTTGTGCTGTAGAAGGGAACGTGTCCAAATTCATTTTCCGATGTGTCCCTCCAGCCTTCCTTCCTCCCCGCCTGCCACAAATATTTATGGAGCACCTGCTTGAGTACAGTCCTTTTTGCTGGGTTCTGGGAATTCAGAGGAAAAAGATAAACGATCTGAAACAGCCGACTCATAGGATCTACCCGAAGCTTGGCCTGTCTTTAAGAATAACTATAAGGAGTAAAGTATGTCCTCTTGGATCCCTTGTGGTAGAAAAAGGGTAACACAACTAAATATGTTGCTGGATACTTATCGTAATAGACAAGACGCTAATGCTCTCACCTTAAAATTAATCAGACCACAGGCAGGAATCAAATTAACATTCAATGGGCAAGCGGTTCCAACCAATTAGAACACATTGGTCTTAAAACAAACACTGTTGGATGTGACCACTCAGAAAGATTACCTGATGCAAGGGAACATAACATGAATGTATTTTAGAAACTCAGGATCATCTTTCACAGTCTACAGGCCAGCAGTCATATATCACAGTGATGGTGCTTTCATGATTTAAGGTCTTCTCTCCATAGCTCTCAACTAAATTGGACTCAAATATTCTTCAGCTACGTTTTCCAATGACAGAGCAGAAATTTGGGGGTCAGGGATAGAAATCATCATTCAGGACTATGAGCAATCAACAAAACCTGATTTCTATAATTGGGGAACATCCTGTTCATCTCTCAGCAAAGCTTTACTCTGCAGCCTGAGGAAGATTAATACGTATTAATACGAGCTTCCCCACTGCAGGCTGCCAAATCGAACTCTGAAAAAAACAAAACCAAACCGGATGGATCTTATTGCTAATAAAAGTAGCTACAGCTATTCATTCAGGGAAAACTGCTGTGTCCATTCAAGACAAATATATCTGAATTCATGGATACTATTCTTTGGGGGTAAGAATATCATTTTTAAAAGTAGGGAAAAATCACTCCCAAAGAAGAGCATCAAGGAAATCAGTCAATTGTGTTGTACGTGATTATACGATCATGCATTCGTATCAGGAATTTCCAGGGAACCGTCAGAGGATAAAACAGTTGTTTCAAACATCTCCTAGCAAGGAGCGCCTGGGTGGCTCAGTTGGCTAAGCTTCCAACTTCAGCACAACTCATGATCTCATGGTTCGTGAGTTCAAGCCCTGTATGGGGCTCCCGGCTCTTAGCACAGAACCTGCTTTGTATCCTCTGTTCCCCTCTCTCTTTGCCACTCCCCCTCTTGTATTCTTGTATTGAGTACATGTTTTTGTATTGATTGGGTAAAGACCCAATTGTTGGATCACAGGGTAGTTCTATTTTTAACTTGTTGAGGAAACTCCATTCTGTTCTGAGTGGCTGCACCAGTTTTCATTCCCACTAACAGTGCAAGAGGGTCCCCTTTTTTCCACATCCTTACCAACACCTGTTGTTTCTTGTATTTTTTTTTTGCCATTCTGATGAGCATAAGGTGATATCTCACCTTAGTTTTCATTGGCATTTCCCTGATGATGAGTGATGTTGAACATATTTTCAGGGGTCTTTTGGCCATCCGTATGTCTTCTTGACAGAAATGACTCTTCATGTCTTCTGCCCATTTTCAATTAAATTATTGGTGTTATTTTAGGTGTTGAGTCATATCAGTTCTTTATACATTTTGGATACTAACACTTTTTCAGATATATCATTTGCATATATCTTCTCCCGTTCCACAGTTTTGTTGATTGTTTCCTTCCCTGTGAAGAAACTTTTTATTTTGATGTAGTCTTTATAGTTTATTTTTGCTTCTATATCCCTTGTCTCAAGAGGCATAGGTAGAAAAATTTCCCTATGGCCAATGTTAAAGGGATTATGCCTGTGCTCTCTTCGACAATTTTTATGATTTCAGATCTCACGTTTAGGTCCTAATCTATTTTAGTTTATTTTTCTGCATGGTGAAAGAAAGTGGTACAGTTTCATTTTATTTTTCACGTTGCTGTCCAGTTTTCCCAACACCATTTGTTGAAAAGACTGTCCTTCCCATTGTATATTCGTTCTTCCTTTGTCAAAGATTAGCTGACGATATAAGTGTGGGTTTGTTTCTGGTTTTTCTGTTCTATTCCATTGATATCTGTGCCTATTTTTATGCCAGTACCATACAGGTTCAATTACTACCACTTTATAACATAACTTGAAATCTGAAATGAAGATACCTCCAGTTTTGTTTATCTTTCAAGATTTCTTTGGCTATTCAAAGTCTTTGTGGCTACACAAGATTTTAGAATTGTTTGTTCTAGCTCTATGAAAAATGCTGTTGGTATTTTGATAGGGATTGCATTAAATCTGTAGATTGCTGTGGGTGGCATAGACATTTTGACAATATTCGTTCTTCCTATCCAGGAGCATGGAATGTCTTCCCATTTATTTGTGTCATTTTGAACTTCTTTCATCAGTGGTTTATAGTTTTCAGAATACAGATCTTTCACCTCTTTAGTTAATACCTCTCAGATATTTTATTGTTTTGGGTTCCAATGTAAATGGGATTGCTTACTTAATGTCACTTTCTGCTGTTTTATTATTATTAGTGTATAGGAATGCAACAGATTTCTGGACATTCATTTTGTATCCTGCAACTTTACTGAAATCATTTATCAGTTTTAATAGTTTTGGGGTGGAGTCTTTAGGATTTTCTAACGTAGTATCACGTCATCTGCAAATAATGAGAGTTTTACTTGTTTCTTACCAATGTGGATGCCTTTTAGTTCTTTGTGTTGTGTAATTGCAGAGGCTAGGACTTCCAGTACTGTGCTGAATAACAATGGTGAGTGTGGACATCCCTGTCTTGTTCCTGATTGTAAAGGAAAAGCTCTTAGTTTTTCACCATTGAGGATGATATTAGCTGTATGTTTTTCATATATGGCCTTTATTATGTTGAGGTATATTTTCTCTAGATCTATTTTGTTGAGGGTTTTATCATGAGTGGATGTTGTGCTTTGTCAAATTCTTTTTCTGCATCTATTGAAATGATTATATGATTTTTATCCTTTCTTTTATTGATGTGATGTACCATGGCGATTTATTTGTAAATATTGAACCACACTTGGATCCTGGGAATAAATCCCACTTAATGTGGTGTATGACTATTTTAATGCATTGTGTATTCAGTTTGCTAATATTTTGTTAAGGATTTTTGCATCTATGTTCATGAGAGATTTTGGCCTATGGTTCTCTTTTTTGTGGTGTGTTTACCTGGTTTTGGTATCAAGGTGATACAGGTTTCATAAAATAAATTTGGAAGTCTTGTTTTTTAAATAGTTTGAGAAAAAACATATTTGCTTTGTCCCAGGCATGGCTTTTGCCTTTAAATCATGTGAAGATGGTAAAGGCAAAGCTTAAGATTTGCTTTTAGTCACCACATAGCCAGGCTCTCATTCCTTCCCAATGGTTCTAGGAGTTGGTCAAAGAAAAACACGTGTTCAGATATTCCAGAGGAAAAGTACCAGCAGTGAAATTGTTGATAAGAACATCACAAATTGTCTTTAAAAAACCAAACACCTCATCCTATGTGTTCACGTCCAGCCCACTGGAGAAGAAGCAGCTCCCCAGGAATGGATACCCCCCAATAGCCTTCTAAAATTTACATCTGGCCAGTTGAGGCCACAATCTTAATTAACTTGTGTTTTAATATTTGTTTTTGTTTTGGTCTTTTGAGAAGCCAAACAAGCCACATCAATAGGAAAGCATTCTTATATAGAATATTGTGTGCTATGTGGCACACTTTCCAAGTCCAAAGAGAATACTTTAATGCCTTTTCCAGTGTAAGACTTCTCCATGCACTGCTCAATTTGTAAAACATCCTCTCTGCTTTGTGCCAGTTCAGCACCCACTTACCCTCAGGACTCTTTTCAAATGTCATATTCCTAATGGAAGGCTTCATACCTTCCCCATCTCCCTCAGATAAGATATACCTATCACCCACACTGCACCTGCCTTTCATGGTACTTATGTAGCTAATAATTTAAGTGATCTCCTTTATGTCTTTACACTATAAGTTCCATGAGGCCAGGTTCCATGTACGACTTTTGGACCCAGGGTACACTGACCTCATACCGTGTCTGATAGGCTTTCAAAAGCTGTTTACTTAATGGTTGGTTGAATGATGGTTTAATAATCCAAACTAGGGGTGCCTGGGTGGCTCAGTTGGTTAAGCATCTGACTCTTGGTTTTGCCTGAGGTCATGATCTCACAGTTCATGAGTCCGAGCCCTATATCAAGCTCTGTGATGATGGTGTGGATCCTGCTTGAGATTCTCTCTCTCTCTCTCTCTCTCTCTCTCTCTCTCTCTCTCTCTGCCCCTCCCCCTCCATCAAAATAAATAAACTTAAAAAATAGTCTAATTTTGCATTACCATCAGAGGCTTTCCATTTAACTAGATAATTAATAATAAATACGAAAGATTTACGAGGTCAAACCTAAAATTTATTTAAGGACATCTATTTATACCATGAAAATTGCCTTTCTATGCCATGGGATGAAATTCTTTTTTTTAAGTTTATTTATTTTTGAGAGAGAGTGAGCATGAGTCGGGGAGTGGCAGAAGGTGGGGGGGAGAGAGACAGAATCTCAAGCAGGGTCTACACCGTCAGCACAGAGCCTTCCACGAGGCTTGAACCTGCAAACCATGATGAAAGATATAAATCCGTTCCTTGTTAAGTAAATATTGAATCAATGAATGACTGAATTAGGGAGAAGGCAATAGTCCCCATTCCCCCAAGAGCTGGTTGTAAAACCATAAAAATTGGGGGTATTTATCCCTTTTGTTTCATTAAAATCTTTCATCAAACTCCTTTGAGCCAATAATTTTGGCAATATACAACATAATGGAAGAGTTTACAGTTAAATATGGAGCTGTAATCCTCCATAAGAAGTGGGTTTGGGGACAGAATCAAGTCAAGCAAGATTTATACAAATGCTGTGGGTATTGATGTTAGGGAATATGAGGGCGCCTTTCAGATGGAAATCATACATACCCTCTTCAAAGATGTCCTGGACAGATGATACAAAATAGAAAAATTAAAAGCTAAATTATCATTTGGATGGAGCCTATGTGTGCCAAGATATCTGATGAGGACCTCACATATGTTATTCCATAAAAAGACCCATTAAAATCTAAAGACATAGAACCAACCTCTGACCCGGCTATTTTACTGCTAGGTATTTACACAAAGGATACAAAAATACTGATTCGAAGGGGCACATGCACACCAATGTTTATAGCAGTGCTATCACAATAACCAAAGTATGGAAGGAGCCCAAATGTCCATCAATTGATGAATGGATAAGGAAGAAGTGTGTGTGTGCGTGCGTGCGTGTGTGTGTGTGTGTGTGTACACGCACACACACACGCACACACGATGGAATATTACTCAGCCAAAAAAAAAGAATGAAATCTTGAGGTGCATGCATGGCTCAATCGATGAAGTATCCAACTCTTGATTTTGGCTCAGGTCATGATCTCAAGGTTCATGACTTTGAGCCCCACATTGGGCTCTGTGCTGACGGTGTGGAGCTTGCTTGGGGTCCTCCCTCCCTCTCTTTCTGCCCCTTCCCTACTCATGCTCACTCTCCTTCAAAATAAATGGATGAACTTTTCAAAAAAATGAAATTTTTGTGGCCACATTAAAAGAGAAAGTAAAAAGAAATGGGTAGAATTGATTTTCATAACATTTATCATAATATATCTAAAATATTACTGTTACAAAATATAATCAATAAACATATTATTCGTGACGTATTTCACATTCTTTTCCTTATGCTAAATTTTGGAAACCTCATGGGGATTTGTAAGTTTTCAGCACATTTCAGTTTCGACTAGCAGTATCTCTAGGGCTCCATAAGCACGTGGAGGAGTGGCCACTACACTGATTATAGCCAGACTACACCCAAGTTCAGTTACCTACCAAGTACCCCACTGCCTTTGTCCCAGTTCCTTCTTCTGTGCATGGAGTATTAACAGTACACCCTCATAACATTGTTGGGAATATCTCAGGAATTAATATGTGTAAAATATGTGAACAGTGGGTAGTTCAGGGTAAGCATTACATAAAAATAGCTGTTACTCTAATTAGCTGATCTAGTAACTACTTCTGTAGCCTTCATAAACACAAAACTTTACTTAAGTGCTTGAAACTTATCATTTTATATAATTTTGAAACATTGTAAAATAAACTTCAAAGTATGGAGTCACATTAACCCACATTTACTGTATACTGAATTGTGAATATTCAGATTCCCTATTTGTATGAAAAGAGTTGGCTTCTAAAACTCAAATTGCTTCTCTCATAGTGAAATAAAAACGTTGCTCGAATTGTTTTTCTTTTGTAAACAAACTCTTTGATTTTTTTTGTTTTCTTCTTTTGGTAATTTGTGCTAGAGCCATTAATAATTTGATTATATGTACACATCAACTGTATAGGCAGACTACATGAGGGAAGTTTTGTGTTTGCTCTGTGTCATGGGACCACATGACGCATGTTTGATGTTATTTTGGGATAATTATCTGTAACACTTACTAGAATTTCACACATATTCTTAATGGAATTATACATACTCTTTTCAACTAGGATTTGAGGAAAATAGGTAGATAATAGAATTTTATATCGCACAGATAACTGAATAGCATCTTTATACTGCTCCAGTGAGTTAATGAGAAGCGGTCAACTGGAAGCTTCCGTAATTCGTAGGTAACACTGTATTTACTCTGAGGAAATTGAAAAGGCCTAAGAAAAAGCCATCCACATCACCAAAGTGATAAATTGTATAAAGAATGAAGATGAAACCTTTATAAATTAGTTCATAGAGATTAAATGATTTACAAGAAAATTGTAAGACCCTTTAGTCTGAACCACAGAAAATTAAGCTGCTACCCTTCCCGCAAAACGAGACTAAAGAAGCGGATAACATAGGCATGATATTAAAAGCCAGAAAGTTAAGGGATATTTATTCCGAGATCTTCACTTTCTGTACTATTCTACGCAGTACAATGCGCACCAAAATTAAAGGATTAATCAGATTCTATCAGCAAAGCGATCTGAGCATTTCAGAGAAGTGTGCTCTGTAAGTGAAAAGCATTATTATTACAACTCACAAAAGATAAGGCGAGAAGAATCAGCCCCCGGTGGCTTCGTCAATCACCACCTCGTTCATTTCTCCTCTTCTCGTGTCTAGGCCCTTACGAAGCACAAAGACGAATGGGAGAAATGTAGGCAATCCACGTCAATGGATTTCAAGTTACTCTGCTGACGTGAGAAACACAAACCCCCACCTCAACTGTCAACAACGACCCTCGGCAGAAAAGTCCCTTCCGTCCAGCTGCCTTCATGGTAGACTCAAGGTTTTTTAACCATTCCAATAGATTCTCTTTGAAAAAAATAATATATGAAGTTGAATCATATAAAATGGTGATTTGAGGGACACGCGGCTGGCTCAGTCAGTAGAGCACACGACTGGATCTCAGGATTATAAGTTCAAACCCCACGTTGGGTGTAGTTTACTTCAAAATAAAATCATAAAAAAGTAAATGAAAATATGATCTGACAATTTTTGTTCTACAGGGACACAGTTTTAGAACATGCAAGCTAGAGGTGCTTGGGTGGCTCAGTCAGTTGAGCATCCGACTCTTGATTTCAGCTCAGGTCATGACCCCAGTGTTGTGGGATTGAGCCCCATTTTGGGCTCCATGCTGTGCATGGAGCATGCCTGAGATTCTCTCTCTCCCTCCCTCTGCCCCTCTCCCTTGCTCGTGCTCTCTCACCCTCTCTCTCTAAAATTAAATAAATAAGTAAATAAAATAAAGAGCCCATCTAATGAAACTCAAGGTGCCGGAGGCGAGTGGGGGAAGGGGGAGATGACCATATGGTGGTCCCACAGCAACTAGCGGTATTGTGAATACTGGCCTGGAAAAAACACAAATAAATGTGACTGTCATCTTTCAGTGTGAATTAAATGTCTTATAATACAAAGTATCCAGTATTTGCTTCAAAATATTCATGGGTTTCTCACAACCAGACATTTTTGTGTGCATCAAAAGATGTATTGACTCATCAAGTCATTAAAATTAAAAAAAAATTTTTAGGGGCACCTGGGTGGCTCAGTTGGTTAAGCATCCACTTTGGCTCAGGTCATGATCTCACCGTTCATGGGTTTAAGCCCCACTTCAGGCTCTGCGCTGACAACTCAGAGACTGGAGCCTGCTTCAGATTCTGTGTCTCCCTCTCTCTCTGCCTCTTCCCTGATTGTGCTCTGTTTCTCAACAATAAATAAACATTAAGAAAAAAAAGATTTTTACCCATTCATCCTTTTGCGTCCTTTAAATCATTTGTTCTCTTACCAATACACAATTTTATTTTAAGAATATAGTTTAAAATACCAAGCCTTGCAGAGAAATAGGAAAAGGGACAATGTTTTTTCTCTAAAACACAGTGAAATCACTACCACATCTGCTCTGAATCAGAGAACTATTCCCAAATCAATTAACTTCTTCTTTGGATAGAATTTTCCAATAGGGGCTTTAGAATAAGTCACGCAAATGCATGGGAGTTAAACAAGAAACAAACTAAAAAACAGAAAAGCTTCTGAGTACATCAGAAGGCCAAGAAATGGCAGTGTTTTATACGCCCCATCATTTATACAGTCTTGACTTCAACATCACCCAAAAATCTTACACAGCTGGGCAGGACTCGTCAGTGATGAGAAAGGAACCAACTATTTCCTTCTGTGGACCTCACTGGGTGCCCCACGTGTGCACACAAGATAAACACAGCCGTCCCTTCGCTGCTTTCCCTACATCTCCGAGGTAGACACGACCACGGTCCACGGCTGCATTTCACACATGAACAACTCCAAGTTTGAGGGGGTTTCTTCTCCCTATCTAGAATCGTGGCTGCTTCCCACAGAGACGGATGCTTTGAGTCTCTTTTAATCTAACTCACACGTCTACATGGAGCACTGCCACAGATCACTGTAAAAACAGATTCCTAGTTTACTCTGCAGGTATAGAGTTTTTTTTTTTACAGAAACAATCTATCAAACCAATACCAAAAAAATAAAAGTACTAAAGAAATTGCCTTTCTTCCCAAAGTAACAGCAATAGAGAGATCTACAGCATGTGCGCTTGTGTGTTTTTGTAGACGCTCTTACAGAGGGAAAACACATTTCTAATATCCTCCTCTTTATAAAGCAGTTATTGCCATCGGTATGTTATTAGTGGGTTTTATTACACCCCGAGAGCCAAGTGATGTTGCTTAGGTCAGACTATAGCATAGTAAACCATGCACGTCTTCACAAAATTCTAGGAATGAATAATTAAAAAAAAATAACCTTATCTTATTTCTCTGTCAAAACTCACATCAACCTTGGAGTCCAAAAGGGACAACAGAATTTTAGCCCACATTTAGGTTTACTCTGGCAGATGGAGATACGTATGCATGATTTACACAGTTGAGACAAACTATTTCTATAAAACTATGGTAAACTCTCTCAAAATCCCTGACATAAGCTTCACTGATTAATTCACAGACTGAAAGAAATACTGAGGGACACCCGGGTGGCTCAGTCGATTAAGTGTCCGACTTCAGCTCAGGTCATGATCTCACGGTTCATGAGTTCAAGCCCCGCGTCGGGCTCTGTGCTGACAGCTCGGAGCCTGGAACCTGCTTCGGATTCTGTGTCTCCCACTCTCTCTGCCCCTCCCCTACTCATGATCTGTCTCTCTCTGTGTCTAAAAAATAAATAAACATTGAAAAAAAAAGAAAGACAGAAATACTGTGTGTTTGGGTCTTAGGAATACACTCAAGATGACAACGTGCTTAGAAAAATCAAACCTAGAGTATCAGAAAAATCTTCCCGTTAAAAAATAAATAAATCACTCCCACCCAGAGCCTGCTCTGTTAAAAGAAACAAAATTCGCTAAGATTCTGAAAAATAAAAACAGAAGTACGTAAACTTGCTACCAACCTTATCTTTAAAAAAGAAAAAAAGTTTAATTTACGGTCTACCAATATGACTTATTCTCTGTATTCTTCCTGCTTACAACACAAGAGTTTCTAAAAATAAATATCCAATTTTGTGTTTTATTCTAATCATAACGAGCAAACACCAGTGAACGCGTTAGCTCTTCCCAGAAACCCCAGAGAAACGTGTTCATCAAAGTTCAAATCTCGGGCAAGCGTCTCCGTTGTGTCTCTAAAAGGGCTTCCAGATTATAATAACTTCAATTCACACATTGCAGGAGAGAATGACACACTGTTAAGAGACTCAAGAATCCTCAACAATTCAAGATGAAAACAGCCCAGATAAACTCATGACATGTAGCCTTTCAGAAAATGCATTTGGGGTAATCATACCGTTGCTTGAAAATGTCTGGGGTTGTCATTGAATTTCATCAGATACAACAAAATAATTTTAGGACGTAGAGCAGTATTCTCTGGTTTTGTGCCATTTTTATATTATCCAAATACCATGGACGCTGAAGAGAGTATTTACAAGAAGGTCGGTCTCCTCTCCACAGTTGTGAAGTGTTTGTAATCATGCATTATTAATTGCATAATCAATAATGACTGTATCATTTCAAACAACTATGTCTGAGCTTCAATTCTATATTTCAATGAGAAAGTGGTGTCCAGTTTCAAAGCCAGTAACTATTAGAAAATAATTTCAAACTTTCAATCACATGCATTAAAGCTTCCTGGAAAATATAATGGGTTTCCCAGAAATTGCCAGAAAATTAGGTGTATGCTATCTTCAAAACAAATAGTTTTATAGAAGGTTTACTTATGCAAATAATGAAATATTATTTTAGCAAATGTTCCTCAAGAACCTACTATGTGCTGGATATTACTTGGAGTTTTGGGGATATAACAGTGTACATGACAGGAAATCCCAACGTACACAGCTGAATCCTGTGACACGTCCCTTCAATGTTTTGTCCCAGCATAGAAATTATAGATAAAGAAATGTTCTAAAATATCAAACTCTGTCTTTATCAACTTTAGTTTGTTGAAATGAGCTGTTCCAAAATTATAGTTCTGGGAACTCTTACCATTAGGTGGATAACATGAACTCATTTTTAACCAATAAAATTATAAGGTAGCCATACAACCATATGTCTTCTTAAATATGTTAATAATTTGACTATTGTATCTGTTTGTTACTCGTAGTGATGAATCCCCACATTTCACAGGTAATCATTTTTCAATTCTAAAATGTATTAATTATATAGACATCGTTTAAAGTTCCTTGTAAATCAGGACTTGACCAGAAGGCAACTACGTAGCATCCACCAGGTGACCCAACTTTTGAGATGATAGGTATTAATCAATGGCATCCGTGTCAATCCCAATGATGTTGGAAGGTATCGGAGTCAACGTGGGCAGATCAATAGAATTGGACACGTTACAGCAAAGCTGGTTGCTTCATCATCTGAACAACAAAATTCACCACCACTTTAATCGGTTGCAGATCAGTGAATTTGCGGTTGTGTGCTGACCCTCTGTGACTCCTGACTGAGCACCATGTATGACAGCTCAGTCCACCTATGGACGGAGCCTACCTGGGGACATGTGTCCTCACAGGCTAGTTTATGGCAATAGACTCAAAAGGAAAGGTGGCGTGTCAGTACCAATACAATTTTTGAGGGTTCTGGGAACAGAATATGGATTAAAGGATATTACAGAATAACATGAGTATCAGTGCTAACACTGGAATAGTCTCATTTGTGCTGAAGGAGAATGCTGCGATTGAGTCGGGCAGCCTTCATGCAATTTACATCTAGTCATCTTTTTCTGCAAGAGACAAGAGATGTTTTGCGTCTTCATTCTCATCAGAGTTATGCTACAGATAGGGCAACAGACACATCAGCTTTCAATATTTCCTTGAAGTTTTTATGATAAGGACACATACTCTGGATATTGATCATTTTTATTTTCAAAGAATTCAAAGCAATCAAGCCACAGTGCTGACTCCAGGGCAGGGCTGTGGATGTGTTAGAAAGAAGAAGCAAGGCTGCTTTGTGTGGATCAGGAAAGACCTATGCTAGATCTTCTGGAAAGTAGCCTTGGAATCAGGCCCTGAAAGGTGACGAAGATATGGAAACGTGAGAAGGGTTCTCAAGGGACAGAAAGGAGAAAAACACGAAGCAAAAGAGCCAAGCACATGCAGCAAGTCAAGGCCGGGGTGCAGGAGAGTTAACAGCAGGAGCCAGATACGGAAGGTGAGCTGGGCAAAACGGAGGACACCGAAAGGCAGATTACCGAGTTTACAGCTCGTCTTCAGCATCTCCTGCTGTTGTTCAGGTTAGTCACTCAAATAAGGTTTCCTTCATTTTTTTTCTCATTCAGCCCCAATGCCCATCAGGCGCCTCGTGAATGTCATCCACAGAGCATGTCACCCGACAAATAGCGGTGAGCAGGTGCCTCTGTCAGTAGAAGCCCAAGGCTCTGCTGGTGAAGGTCCATCAGAAAGCAGGATACACACTTCTACCCGGGACTAGTTAGAGCAGACCTAATGGGATCCTGCAAGGGCCGAGGGTGGGGATGTAAACGCAGGGATGAGGAAGACGAGCAGTGCTGGAGCACCCCTCCGGGGTGGCAGGCTGGAAACTGACGAGTCACGGGGGAGGAGGTCATGAAACACACACATACCTTCTGGGTTCATGGCCTAACAATGCCTCCCGTTCATCACCAGCAAAGGTACTTTCATGTGAAGGAAAGGAAAATTATAGCAGAACACAGGTGAGCAAAGAGGGCTCAGAGGCTCTCGGATGGGAAATACGTTATCAGGATGCGTGGGGCACATGTACAGGGCTATACCCTGTCTTATGTATATATGCATGCATATATTGATATATTTGTAGACGAACTTATAAATATACACTGTAGGGGCACCTGGGAGGCTCAGTTGGTTAAGCATCCAACTTTGGCTCAGGTCATGATCTTGCAGTTTGTGAGTTCAAGCCCTGGGTGGGGCTCTGTGCTGACAGCTTGGAGCCTGGAGCCTGCTTGGGATTCTGTCTCTCTCTCTCTCTCTCTCTTTCTCTCTCTCTCTCTGCCCCTCCTCTGCTCACGCTCTGTCTCTCAATAATAAATAAGCGTTAAAATAAATTAAATAAATATACACTGTAATATGTACATAAATACATATATATGTATACACACACACACACACGTATATACACATAGGAATCAGTTTAATCTGGAGTTAAAGAGAGAAAATATGAGGATTCTTTTCCCTTAGAAATGTGCCAGGGCAGGGGCACTTGGGTGGCTCAGTCGGTTAAGCATCAGACTTCAGCTCAGGTCATAATCTCACGGTCTGTGAGTTCGAGCCCCGCATCGGGATCTGTGCTGACAGCTTGGAGCCTGGAGCCTGCTTCAGATTCTGTGTCTCCCTCTCTCTCTGCCCCTCCACTGCTCATGCTCTGTGTCTCTGTCTCAAACTTGAATAAACTTAAAAAAAGAAATGTGCCAGGGATACCCTAGGTATTAAAGCTTTTGTTATCTTTCTGAGCTCACATTTCCTATATGCAAAGATAAGATTTACAAGGAAAATGGAAAGATAAAGTCTTCTTGGGAACCCACATTCACGTCTACTGCTCCAGGACAGGATGTGTTTTCATAAAGGTGGGATCAAAATGCATCTCCTCCAGCAAGGTAACTCACAGTGTCCGAATTATTTGGTTATTACTTCGGTCTCATTCGGCATGCGAGACACCACCGCTTTATTGTAGCGGGCATGGTTTAGTTTTCAACTTAGAATTACAACTTCCCTTGCGTTGCGTTTTTCATACAATCAAAATACAATTTCTGAATCAACCCAAACATTTTAATCACACACTTAAAATCAATGGAATTACAAGGCAGATTTATGAAAAGAGAATGTTATTGCAATCAATATTTTAAATTGCATCGTTTTGTTTGTAGCCAAATTAATATAATTCAGCTATCACACTAAATATACACTCGCAATATGATTCGAAATAAATCATCGGGAGTTATATGGTAATGTGGGAAGCATATGACTATGGGATCGTCTGGTGAAAATTGAAAATAGTTAATGATTTGATACAGTGTTGGCAAGGAAAATTAGAATAATCAGCTACAAATATCAGCTGCCTTAACACTATATTTTAATCTGTCAGCTCTGTCATTACAACAGAGTTAAAAAACTGAAACCCACATTCCAGTATTATGCCTCATTCACAATAATATTAAGTCCAGATCCTAGTGACCAGCACTGTCTAGATATGAATCATTACATGTTGTAACCAATTCAGAAGGTTACACTGAAGTTAACACTTACAGCGTGACACTAAGAGTCATGGAGCCTATTCACAAAACTGAATGATTTATGTGACAAATTAAATTCACAAGCTGTAAATATCTATTATCATCATGAATTCCATGGACCAATTGTGGTTTGTTTGTTTGCTTCAGTATTTATTTTAAGTACGCTCCACACCCAACATGGGGGTTGAAATCACAACCCTGAGATGAAGAGTGACATCTCTACCAACTGAGCCAGCCAGGTGTCCCTGTTGACCGAACGTTTTAAGATACGTATCAATAGAAAAATCATTCTAAGTTCCTAACAATTTTCTCACGTAAAAACCCTTACTTATTCCAGAAAATAGTCGAATAGCTTAAGGAAATTTACCCTAGTGAAACTCTAAAGACTATAGTTTTGAACCCTGCTTGTCACACCGTTTAATGCCATTTGAATAAATATTATGTAATTTTGTAAACAATTCATTTTTTATATAAAGCACTTCACATAGGACTGGATTTTTCTTTATATGCTGATTACCAGAAAGCGCAGTGAATCCAAAGTTAGATTTAATCTCAGCGACAACATTGAGTTTTAACATTCGTATCTATTTTTCACGTCTACCTTTCACAAACTCCATACATATACACATATCCATACATATGTATAGATAAGTATATATGTGGAATTAACATGGATATATGTATGGGTGCGTATATATGGGTATATTTCCATACATTTATATAGTAATAGGGAATGGATGAGTATATTACTACACACACACACACACGTACACATTTGTATAAAAATATATACCATATATGTATATATCCATATATATCTCAAAATATATGCATGTATAATAAATATATTATTTATATTTACACATGTTTTATATAAATACATGCAGAAATATACAAATACATGAGGAAATAGATACCTTTGCATATCTATATTTCATGCATTTATATAAAACATATGTGTAAATATAAACAACATGTATTACCATGCAGATTTATTACAAGGCAGATAGACAATAGATGTAAATATAGATATAGATATGGATATAGATATAGATAAATATATAGATGTCCTTGAATAAATTATTTATCAGGCCACAAGACCTATGCTTAGGGGGAAAATGCCAATAAAGAAAGTGATGCCTGTTTTCTTAATGTTTATTTATTTATTTTGAGAGAGAGAGAGCATGCATGAGCGAGGGAGGGTCAGAGAAAGGGGGGGAGAGAGAGAGAGAGTTCTGGTCTCAAACTCACAAACTGCGAGATCACAACCTGAGCCACGATCAAGAGCTAGATGCCCAACTAACTGAACCACCCAGGTGCCCCAGAAGTGACGTCTTTAGAAAAAGGACAGAGGTATGAAAGGTGAACAGGTAGTTACGGAAAATAAGCATTATACAGGAGAGAAGCTACAATTGCAAACATAACTCATAGTCTAATAGTAATATCTACATCTTGCTTTCTAGTCTACAAAACAGAAATAGAAGGATGCAGAAGGTTTGTTTTCCACATTATAGGTAAGAATTGGAGGAGTTTTTGTTCTGCATTTTGTTAACAGGTGAGAACAAGAATGGGAACGCAGTTTCTCTTTCCAAAGCCTGTAATTTATGCAATGACCCTGCCTTAGTTTCCTCATCTGTAAAGTGGGAACAGTGACATCATTCATCTTCCATGGCTGGTGAGAAGGAAGTGGCTCAGGACATATCAAGTAGCTAGAACAGGGGCATGAAAAGAACAGCCCGCTCTCGAACGCTACTTGCTATTGCTATACTTCAAAGACCCAGCGGCACATGGATTATAATTTACATCTACCGTCAGAGTCCTTCAGTTCCCCGCAAAGGTACACTTATGTGTTTTTTTGATGGAAGAGTAGTAATACTAATATTTATGTGGCATTGTACAACTAACAAAACTAAACCACCATCAAAACATTGTTCATATTATTGAACAATTACATCAGAGGACACAGTCATGCCCAAATGGAGAATTCATTTGTGTCCATTAATTTGACAAGGAAATAGGTCTCAGTAATTTGTTTCATTTCATCTAATTATTTTGCAAGCTTCCTAAGGCAAATACATTTTTCTGATCCACTTCTAGAAATATTATTGCCAAATGTATCATAAATATATTTTATGTTACTAAAATATATTTCCAAAATAGATATTACATATAAGATGTATGTATTATATATTATATGTTTTGCATTTATATAAATATAAAATATAATAAAATATATATAACATAAATAAATATGTAACAAATAAATAACGTAGTATATATGTATGTTATATATATATGTATTGTGTATATGTGTGTGTATATGCATATATCAAACTTTGGTCTTTGCTTTCTTTTGTTGGACATTTAACTTTTGAAATCTATCGCATAAGAAGAATTTACATATATTGGTATACATCTTCAAATGTTCTCCCCTTAGAATTAGAATATCAAGCATTCAATCAGCAAATACTATCTCTCCCCGCTCTGTCCCCACTGGTCTACACTAAATGATAGATAGATGCATTCTGTGGCAATCTTTCTGCAGAATTCTTGCAAATAAAACTACTGGGTTGAAAGTGCTCATGTGGAGATACGTGGTTGCTTTGCCCACACACGGGGTGAAATGCTAAGGGTCAGGGTATCTGAAGAGAAGAAGTTCCAGGAGCTCCCGGTGCAAGAACAGCCGAGGACAGGGAAGCCTTTTCTGAGCGATGAGCTGCTCTGTCTCATGGGCTTCTCTGGGTAGGAAGAACCCACTATCTATATTGAAATATACACTTTTGGAAATATCTTTTAATCCATCAACACATTGATTTTATTGTAATCAGTAAGCCTACAAAATTATTCTATTCACCAGCATCGAGCTTCCGATTATCGAAGTTTCTCTCCTTGCGAGAAAAGCACCACACCTTGTGCCTTTGGTCCTAGGAATACCACCTGAGAATGATCTGAGCGGAGACCGAGATGAGGCATTTTCCTACTACTTCTCGGAAGAGGCAGAGCGGTTCATCAAAGTGCATTATCTTGGGATCCCTGCTCCAGGGCCGGGGGAGGGATGATAGCGACCAATGGCAGAAGTGGTCTGTCCACAGAGTGAAGGGAGGCAGAATACAGACTGCCAGGAACAGCAACCCGGGGCATGACTGGAGCACCACATAAGCTTGAGGATCAAGAAGCATTACAAAAAGATAACGCTAGATAACACAGACTTATCTTGTTTGGCAGGAACTTTTCATAGAGCTTGTTTATCAACTAAAATATAAAAATTGTAACTATATCTATACGGTGTTCCTGCAATGGAACCAGAAGCCGAGCAAAGAACCCTAAGAAAACAGTCAACATCCTTCCACAATGACAAAAAGATAAGAAAATTCGCTAGACAAAGAAAACAACTCGGCAGAGAAAGGCATAAAAATAAATGCAGCAGACGTACTCCGAAATCACCAAGCTGAATCGAAAACTCGAGAATTCAAAACCACGCTTCCCAGTCTTTCGAGTGGACGCTCAACATTTCCTTACAAAGGCTGGAGAGTTGATGAATTAAGGAATGTCAAGATCTGTTGTCAACATATGCAGACATTTATTCCATTTTTCTACTTTTTGGCATGATCCCCAACTCGGTTTGCTATTCAGCAAAATGGTGATAACTCCTGAGTACACGGTAGGTACTAACGAATGATAATTCTTGTCACTATGTTGCTATGTAGGTGATTTGAGATTTTTTTCTTAATTTGTTTCTTAATGCTGAAAAGTGGCAAAATGGCCATTTTGCACATCCTCAGGGTGAAATGTCTTAGATCACACACCTTGGATTCTTCCACAGCATGAGAAGTGCTGTGTAAGGGGGAGGGTTGCGACTTAAGTTAGGGGGAAGAAAAGGTACTGGAGTGAGGAGTTAAGATCTGAGCTACATTAGTCAAGACGCTGCACATTCCTCTGAGTCATGTATCTTCTGTTCTCATATGTAACCAGGTCACGGTGACATTCAAGTCATGTCAGGGATACAAAAGCACTTTTATAAGTATAAAGGATTGTTTTGCAATTTCCACCTAGAAATACTGCTGAATTAAGGTAAATAAAAATAGCTTGGTAACATGTACTGATATAACCAAATCAGTTTCAGAATCCATCAACTATATAAACCTTATCTCAAAATCGTTCCACAGAAGTTCATACCCACCCCCCCAATCAAGCACTGAGTTACTAGTTCTTGAGTGTCTCCACAGCAATTTAATTTCAAAATCTTATACTATGCAATAAAATGTTACTGACAATAAACTTTCCTCCTATTTCATATACATTCCGAAGGCATTATAGAAACTCTCGGTGCGATATGCAAATAGAGCACAGATCGTCATTGAAATTCCCTGGTAATTAAAACGATTCCTACCGGGTTTCATGAAAGTCTTGCTGTTCAGAAAAGTAGGTGAGTTCACTCAACCCAAAGAGAATTTGATGTTTGAAGAAGGAAATGGTGAAACCAATTTCTCCAAAGAAAAAGTCATATGGGTCGAGCTTAAATGCCACGCCATGGGGATGTTGTTGTGCTATAAATGATACTATCCCTCTCAACACTCATGGCACTGTCTCTTTCCTACTCTGAAGCACAGGTATTCATCTGTAAATTGCAGGTAATAGACTTGCCTGCCCACCTCACGTATTTTAAAAAGAATCAACTTGGGGGGCACCTGGGGGGCTCAGTGGGTTAAGCACTAGACTTCAGCTCAGGTCATTATCTCATAGTTTGTGAGTTCGAGCCCCACGTCAGGCTCTGTGCTGACAGCTCAGAGCTCGGAGCCTGCTTAGGATTCTGTGTCTCCCTCTCTCTGACCCTCCCCCACTCACACTGTGTCTCTGTCTCAAGAGTAAACATTAAAAAAATTAAAAAGAATCAACTTGAATCAAGTGTCTCAAAAAATACGGTGTGACCTAAAAAGTACTGCAGAACACAATGACCCTGGAGGTCACCACTGTTCTTTCGACATGGTTTAGTCTCTTCCTGATTCCTTTCCCTTCTTTTCTCCTGGGGCAAAATACTCAACTTCCAGATACTTCCATTTTCTCTTTCCCCACATTAAATGCAGTGATCCTCTAAAGTTATCTGTGTGTCAGGGCTTTCCAAGAAAGTAAAATAAAGATGTGTAAGATGTGTGGTGTGGTCTGTGACTTACTTTCATGGTAGCAGCTGCTAAGTGCAGAACTGGATTATGTATTCTTACGTATTCTTATGTATCATAAGCAAGAGACCAGGGAAATCTTAAACACTCTAGAGACTGATAATCATAGGCTTATTTTTCGTGAAGGGACAGAGTGTGTTCACTGAGTTATTCATCCCAAATTTCCTCTGATAGCATAGTGGTATTTTTTTAGAAATTCATATTCTATATGTCTTAAGGAGGATTAAACAAATGGTAACAGTCAAAGTAAGTGGATTGTAACTGCATCAAAATGTTGCACATTTGCTTGGGCTGGGGATTACCAGGCAATTAGCCTCCTTCTCATTTAACAAAATGCTTGCAGGAAAAAAAAAAGTCTTATAAGAGTTAAAATTAAATTTGTTTCTGGCAATGTACAAGGATTAATATAAAGATACTTCAGAGACTTCCTTGTAGTTTACATTTAAAATTCAATCAACTATATGTCATTTTCTACAAGTAAGCTTCGATCAGGATACTGTAACATTTGTATAAATAATATTGTCTTTACTTGCGGATGTGTCATTCCAGTCTGTCCAGAACGCATTCTACAGCATGATGAAAGCATGCATATTTTGTCCTTTCCCTAATTTTCTTTTTTCTTAGATTCATTGTCACTTTCACTCTATTTTATGTTAACTCAAAAAAATGCACTGCGAACCTACTGTGACTAATATTTTGCATTGATAATTAATTTATTCTGACTCTGTCTCTGATGATCCTGTCTCACAACCACTTGGGGAATCCAGTAATTAAGGCTATTTCCCTGTATCCAATTCTCATTTCATCACTGTATCTGTGAAATGCATTTTTGCCACTCTGTCCGCTAAATTTATTTTAAGTGATGTCTTGATAAAGCAGGATATGCTCATGTCAAACTGAAGTATGTGCTTCTTTATGAAATAATCATAATTTCTGGGCTGTGGAGGATGGTTTAACCCCATGTTCTTATTAGGGTTAGTCCAAATGTTTAAATTCTTTAGTTGTCCATCTCATGCCCATGGTTCTCAATGTTAAAACTTGTGGGATTAAATAAAGGGGGATCTTAATTTCTTTCCCCAAATTTTAGTTTTGTTTTTTTTTCAATGACTTACTCTCACTCTTCCATGATTTCTTAATAGTACATTTATAATCACATTTCTCTACAAGTGTGACTCTGAGAAACGTTTAAATTATTTTATCGAATTGTCTTCCCTTCTGCTACACAATGAATTTATTCATCGCCTTCTGTATATTTTACCCTGTGTTCTTCAAATCCACATCTATCAAATTTTTACACTTTTTCCAAGAGAAAGGTTTTTTTCCACCACAGGCTTTTGATGTATTTCATAACTGCTAGTTGTGCAAATGGTCATTTGGGGGACCAGTCATCCCAGGTAACTTATCAAATATGGTGGAGGAAGCTGGGGAGGTCATTATGAACCAGCGCAGGGGTTACTTAGTTGAAAGTCTTACCTTAGACATATTGCCTAAATGATCTTAACGTACGTTGCTTCCTGGGAAAACCAGGTGCTTGGGATAACCGAGTATTAGCGTAACACACACAGAGTGGTTAGCAAGGTACTGTCCCACAGTAGAGGCTTGCTAAGTCTTAGACCCAGGGAGCGCCAGGTCATAATGCGGCAGTAAAACACAGTGATGGTGGTGCATGTGTCCATTCAAAGACTACTTACTGACCTGCATGGGTCAAATACTACGCAGTAGCCTCTAGGGATTAATAACATAACAGTAATAGGGACGCTGACGCATTAACAAACAATTCTGCAGGATGAGCATACTATGGAATATGGATACTGCAGAAGGGGAGTGAGTGAGAAATCCACACCGTGGTGGTGTTGAGTGTGCAGCCGTGAACCTGCGCACGTGCGTCCCTGTGTGTGACAGAGCAAGGGAGAGGGACTGGTAGAGGTTAAATATAAATGAAACTGGAGAGAGTAAAAACAAGGATTCGTATCTGAGTTGAACTTTGAAATATAAATAGGAACTTGCCAAGGAAGGAAAGAAGAAAGCGCACTCCTAGCAAAGGAAATACATGAAACCAGGGTGCACACACACGAAAGGAGAAGATAGCTTTGATGCCTGTAGATCCTCAGTCTCTGGACCGAGGGCATTAATAAGTTCTCTACAATAACATCTAAGGGTATCTAGATGAGCCAATCAAGGGGGCTAGGGATGTGAACAAGATTATCAGGAAAATAAGCAACAACTTTTCCCAGGGCACGCTCCCATTTTCAATAAGACTGACTGTTACTTGCTTGTGAGGTAGGTTGCGGGGGAAAGGCTGAAGCAGATGTGAAGTTGTGATTTAATTGGGCCGACTGATTAAGCCCCTGAGACTTCTCAGCTAATGTGGTTCTAGGAAGAAAAGGTACATGATTGAAGCACTAAACGTGCTTCTTGTTAAAGGGAGAGAATGTTTTTGTAAATATAATCTTCTCCTGATTGAAATATTTTGGGAGTGGAAGAGGGTTGCATTAATAATTGCACCATGGAAAATGTCTCAAACACAGCCGTCTTCTGAGTTCAAAGGGAGTGGGTGATGAGGTCTGTGTGTGTGTGTGTGTGTGTGTGTGTGTGTGCGCGCGTGCATGTGCACGTGCGTGAACCAAGAGAAAGGAGTTTCATAACAAAAGTGGCACTTTCTGCTTATGCATCTTTATCCACCGAAATGACAACAGACATTGTGCTGTTACTCGGGATAATACTTATGGAACTTGTCACTCAAAGACAAAGGCTAACAAAGGTAATGATTACTATTTTAATGCACTTACTAAAAATGACCAGGTATATAACCTATATTTAAGAAACAATCAGTGTTTCTAACTGAAATAATGTCACTGTAATAGACTGTTGCCACAGGGTAATGGCTCTTACTGCCACATAAATGCTAACACAAAGCCAAGACATTTATGGGAGATGAAATTCGGAGGTAATCAAAGAATTTTATTTTGAAAGCAAGAGAAGCCGAACACAATGCCATATTTATGACACTCAAGTTTGTATCCCTTTCGAAGACAGATTTCTTGGCAGTTCACTCCCTCCCCTTTTAAAATTTGCATCAACATGTAAACCAAAGAAAAATACAAACGCATACGCTTTCAGAACTCAACAATTTTCCCCCGAACAAAAGGGGGGAAAAAGTCAAGGGGCAGTGAGGTCTGTAGATTCTGAAAGCAAGGGTCCAGTGCCAAAAAGGTGGTAGGGGAGGGGGGGGTCCCAGAAGAAGCTGCTGAGAGACTGGGCTCCAAGGAGAGCACCCCCCACCTCCACCGGCTATAGCTTTTCTTCCTCTTGAGTCTCAACTGTTTTTCTCTGCACCTTCCTGGATTGCCTCATCCTGCCCATAACCAAATCCCAGAGACGCTTCTGTTTAAATGCAGGTACTCACTGCACAGGACTGAAGTATCTGCTTTACGCTTTGTCAAACCCTCTTAGCCCCCGAGACCTCTAGGATCCGTTGATACATAACAGAAACAAAACTTAGCATATGTAACTTGCCTCAAATCTGGGAGCTTGCGGGATGTCCTTGTCACTCGATTCTAATTTCGAACTCTTCGTGTGTCCAATTTACAGTAAGGAAATCAGACTGCACGGCTGTGTTCATATTCTTGAACTTACTGGTAACTAAAATTGGGGAAATCTTCAAATCCATGCACTGGGAATGGGCACCTATTCAGATATGAAGCAGACTGATCAGCCAGAATCCTTTAAAAACACAAAGGTTTCACTCTACCAGCAAAGGTTTCACTCCCATGCAATTTATAAGATTGAAAAACTTAGAACACTTCTGCTTTTGTTATTTTTCAGCACTTGTTTTTTTGACCCAAATCAACTTAAGCACTCAAATTTACTTCACTCGTGTTTTAAGCAGAAAGATCATAATGATTTTTACTGTGCCTTGAGCATAAGGCTAGAAGAACATACAGATACGTAGAGGGGACAATCTCTGCTAATGGTTCCTTTCCTGACTTCAAAGCTGCGAGGATAAGAAGAAAAATACTACAGATACTATCTTTGCTTTGCCAGAACCTCTTTAGCAAAGTAAAAGCCAAGTGCACTTAGATGAGCTGTAAATTTTTCAAAATATTTTTGAAAATAGAACTTGAAAACAGAAAATAGAACTTTTCTACCAAGGTATTTTTTTTCACACATATGAAGGCTTTATTTATCAATAAAAATATGTGCTGCATTTTCCAAAGAAGACATCCGTAAGGCCAACAGACACATGAAAAGATGCTCAACATCACTCATCATCAGGCAAACACAAATCAAAACCACAATGAGATACCACTTCATACCTGTCCAAATGGCCAAAAGGAACAACTTAGAAAACAATAGATGCTGGCAAGGATGCAGAGAAAGGGGAACACTTTTGCACTGCTGGGGGAATGCAAACTGGTGCAGGCACTCTGGAAAACAGTATGGAGTTTCCACCAAAAGTTAAAAACAGAACCCTATGACCCAGCAATTGCACTACCGCGTATTTATCCAAAGGATACAAAAATGCTGATTTGAAGGGGCACACGCACCCCAATGTTTACAGCAACACTACCAGCAAGAGCCAAATTATGGAAAAGGACCAAATGTCCACTGACTCGCGAATGGGTAAAAAAGATGTGGCGTATACATACAATGGAATTATTAACTCACCGATCAAAAAGAATAAAACCTTGCCATTTGCATCAACGTGGATGGAGCTAGAGTATTATATTAAGTGAAATAAGGCAACCAGAGAAAGACAAGGAATCATATGATTTCACTCATGTGGAATTTAGGAAACAAAACAGATGGAACATAGGGGGAGGGAAAGAAAAATAAGATAAAAACAGAGAGGGAGGCAAACCATAAGAGACTCTGAACTATAGAGAACAAACTGAGGGTTGCTGGAGGGGAGGTGGGTGGGTGGGTGGGCTGAATGGGTGATGGGCATTAGGGAGGCTACTTGTTGGCATAATCACTGGGTGTTTTATGTAAGTGATAAATCACTAAATTCTACTCCTGAAACCACTATGACACTCTATGTTAACTAACACGAATTTAAACTAAAAACTGAAAATAAAAACCATACATGCTGTGTTTCATCTTAGGAAGATTGACTAGGAAAGTCTTTTGGAACTATCAGCTTATGACTTTCACCTTGATACACTAAGAAACTACCATTGAGTACACATTTGTTTTCATTAGCTACAGACCCATAGAAAATGTGTGACTCCACTGTGCTTTTCATTTTCCCACAAAGGTCTTTCATTAGAGATTGACACTCTGAACTCATGCCGAGGTCTCCTGCATAATTTTGCTGTAATCTACAGGTGCAAACTATTCAAATTCTCAATTTTCCCGTCCTTTGGTATTTAATATCTTTCCTCAAACAACTGTTTGAAACACAGTGAATAATGACACATGCTATGCTGGTAAGTTTTAAAAGTGTGATGATCAAAATGCAGATTTCCAACAGTCACATAATAAGAAACTTGGCATTACAAAGTGTGCATTAAATTTCGAAGCCAGTTGGAATGAAAGGAACATAAAGGGGTTTTGTTTGTTTGTTTGTCTTGTAGGAATAATATATTTTTTAGGTTTTTTTTTTTTTTTTTGACAAAATTACAAAGTTCGTTTTCGAACATGGCAGGTTTCCCCATAAGGTAATTACTTTCCAGTCATGAACACAGAGCTCGTTTAAATGTTTGAAAAGCAGGACTATTGTCACTTCGTAATCTACACGCTAGGCCAATATCGTTATGTGAAAAAAATGTACTCCATACACTCTGTACTTTTGTTCAGTTCCATGGAAATTATGTCAACAAATTTGCCAGCTTTTCTTGTAGGCACACACACAAAATAAAAGGGCATATGCCCCACAGTTAGCCTGAATGTGGAAGAATATAATGATATTACATTTATATCAAAATATAATAGTTTCCTTCGGTGACTTGATGGCATTATGACTAGATGTAGAGACCAAGGCAGGAGACCTGACATGGAACTTCCTACCAGTCAAAGTCACAGAGGAAGAGAGGCTTCCATTTGTTGTGTTCTTTTTGTCTGATCCCCAAACACCTGCTGGCTCTTTACTGCCGGTAGCATTTCCTGCTTCCCTGGAGTGGGCAACACATTCTCCGATGTCCTGTCTTCCCTCTTTCCTTCAAAACCTCTCGCCTGGAACCTCCTTCTTCACAGCCACGACTGTGATGTGGGCTAACAGGCATGGGTTTGGCAATACAGGGTGGTAAAAGATGAGGGGCACAAGAGTCAAGGTGCTGTGACTTAAAATCCTAACTCTATCACTTACGTTCTTCGTAAGTTACCTACACTCTTGTGCCTCAGTGTCCCCACTCTTATAACGAGATAAAAATGCACGCCTAGCAGGTTTGTTGGGAAACTCTACTGAGATCACATTTTGAAAATGCTTCCAGGGAACCTGGCTCAGAATAATAACAAGCATTTATTGCACATCTGCTACCTGGTAGACAAGGTGTTATAAAAGCTGAATCGATATCACCACTGCCCTATTTAGAGACCTTCTGATGTAGCATGAAAGTTCATAAAAACGATGTACTTATGAATGTATCAGGTAGTGGATATTCCATACTCCCATGATGAAGCCAGTCACCCCCTGTGTGGCCCTGATGGCGATGAAGGATTATGATGTATACTTGTGCCTGTCCTTCTTAGTCCCGGGAAATCCCACTGCTGAGGATCTATCTACCTTCTGGAAACCCAGCTCCATACAAACACTGAGCCCATCCTAACAAATGTGTCTCCACCAAATGCTCCCTCCAATGAGACTGTGGAAGAGACCGGGGCCTTCCCATTTATGCCACTGCATTCACCTGAATCAAACTTTGATAAGAAAGAAACTGTGGGGTAGTTATTGCCTCTCTCGTTCCTCTGCCCCTGACTAAAGCATCTACAAAATCCCATACATCACAGATACGTGATGACCACGAAAAGAATTGCACTTGACCAGAGATCACTGTAGAAGAAATAAATTCATATTTTTGTGGAAACATTTATCCTTTCAAATCATTATTTGTGGCCTGTCTTTGTGTCGGGTTTTCAGGATACAAGAATCAAAAAGCTACTGTCCATGACAAGTTGCTAGAAGCAGATCACCATCTCATAAGTAAAGAAGGAACATAATTAGACCACTACAAATTAGATGGATGGATATAGAGAGAGAGATAGGTGATAGATAGATAGATAGATAGATAGATAGATAGATAGATAGATATGGACAGATGATAGATACATACATAAAGATAGATACAGATAGGTGATATAGGTGATAAATTAATGGACAGATGATAGAGAGATAGACGATAGAAGGATACGTAGATGAAGACAAATGACAGATAATAAATAGATGACAGAAAGATTATAGATAGATGATAGATAGGTAATAAATTGATTGATAGATGAAAGAAAGTTAGAGAAGAGACAGACAATAGAAATATAATGGATAGATGATAGAATGATAGATACATAGATACACATATGCATAGAACCTTGATTTGACGATAGGTACATATCGCCAGGAGGACACAGAGGAAAGTGTACTTCCTCTAACGACAACCTGGGACCACAACCTCGTGTCCTGACTTCATCAGAACCCGTGCATTCTGAGGAATGAAATCTCTGGTCACTGCAGACAGCTGAACATAGTCTACACTAAGGGGGATATGGGGTAAGAAGGTAAAGAGGAGGAAATTAAATGGGTAGAGAAATTATGGAAAAAATAAATATCATAAAGCCATCTCCAGAACCGAGTCTATTGAACTTTCAGGGAACTTCTTTGGTTACCTAGAAGTTATCTGCAGTGTGAAAGTAAGAACAGCTAATCAAGGAGGCATTCAGAGGCCCTTCATTTCCACGGCTACACTAGGCAGCTAGTGAATAACGTGACGATGCTCCCCTCTGCTTCAACTCCAAACATGTGAAGTCAGAAAGCGGGAGGGTTGGTTTTTTTCCCCCATTTTCCCTAGGCCTGTGAAGAAAGAGAAACTGTCAAAACTCCGTGGAGGCATCGGCTCGTCAACGGACAAAGACTGAAATCTGAAAAACACACCTATTCGCAGATGTCTTTTCACTTTCCACACCTGACAGAGAGAGAGCAGGAATACAAGAGCAGACTGGAGCTATGCCTGGAGAATTAGAGCTCCGTGCGGGCTACTGCATTTCGGTTCATAGCGTCGCATTGTTATTCTAGATCTTCATCCACGGTGGCAACGCGCCTGTAATTAGCATCCTTCCCCATAATTTAAAAAACCGGGTCAATTATTGAGTACCCACAATGAAATGGGGAGTGCCTACTGTATACTGAGCATTTTACACGTATCATCTTATCTCCCTTATGTCAAAACTCTGTAAATTTGCGCACGCTTATTTTGTATGGTTGAAGAAAAAGAGTCTCGAAGGGTTTAAGCAGCTTTTCCAAAAAGTCGTCTGTTTAGGATTTACACCAAAGTCAGCCTGACTCCACAGCCACTTTGTTATGCTGTACTTTCACTTTTGGTATAAACGTTTCCCAATGATGATGCCGTGATTCCTCCCCACTTGAAAGAAATGGTCAAAAAACACTCACAAGCCATTTGGAAGCAGATGCCCGCATCCTGGCTTGGGGACTGCAGTGGAGTCCATGATGTTTGGGGAAGAGATCACCATAGCTGGCCCTCTACGAGTACCAACCCCATTCCCCTGTCCCATGCACACAAAAACAAGACGTCCCTGCTGCCCACACACACAGGCCAGCCGATGGCAGCTTGCACAAGCAGAGGGGTGGGTTTACCCCCAAGGCCCAAGCCCTTTGAGATCCAACACATGTTGGATCAGGTAGGTCCAGAAGAAAAGGAAACTCTCTGAAAGCAAGTCCACGTGTTACCACACCGCCACACTCAGCTTCTGATTTCTCTCTCCCTTCAAAAACCTACATTTCTCGGCCAACTGGCCTGGCTAACGTCTCTGCTTGCACAGTGTCTTAGTTAATTCAAATAGATCAGCAAAACGCGTGGAATTCGTGGCATGTGCCAGGGACAGTGCAGTGTTTGGAGTGCTGGAGTCTGGTGGAGAGGGGTAACACAGTTAGTGGCCAACAATGGCCAATTAGTGGCTCTGCTCCAGTTCCTGGGGAGATTTTCAGTGCTCAGGGCAGAAATGTAAGACACAGTAAGACACAACCGGGACTATAAAACTATGTGCTATAGTGGGGGCAAGTTTAAAGCATTAAGAACAGAAAGAAAAATGGTGCCAATTAAATTTTACTAAGGATATCAAGGACGGTTTTGGAAAAGAAATGATGTGGCCATAAAGAAAAATTGGAAATTGCTCATGTAAAGAAGTTGGGGGAACTTACTTAGGTGGAAAGAAATGCACTGGCAATAGCAATGAGGTGTGAAGGTATCTAAGGCTTTATGGAAAGCATTTGTGTTCTGCTTGCAGTAAAAACATTAAGAGTTATTGAGCACATAGTTTGTGTCAAATACAATAAAGTAATTCCTGAGCCAGTCTTGGTAACCATCTCTCATTAAAAATTACCAAGGTGATTTGATTAATATCCAGGGGTTAATAGTCCATATATATAAAGAACTTACACAACTAAACACCAAAAAATTCAACAAGCTGGTCAAAAAATGGGCAGAGGGCCTGAATAGACATTTTGCCAAAGAAGACATACAGATGGCCAACAGACACATGAAAAGATACTCAACATCATTCATCATCAGGGAAATGTAAGTGAACTCTATAGTGAGATCTCAGTTCACATCGGTCAAAATGGCTACAATCAAAAATACGAGAAACAACAAATGTTGGTAAGGACGTGGAGGAAAAGGAATCCTCATGTATTCCTGGTGGGAATGCAAACTGGCACAGCCACTATGAAAAAGACTATGGAGGTTTCACAAAATTTAAAAATAAAAATACCACATGATCCAACAATTCCACTACCCAAAGAAAACAAAAACACTGAACTGAAAAGATATATGTATCCCTATATTTAATGCAGCATTGTTTATAATAGCCAAGATATGGAAGCAACCCAATTGTTCATTGATTAGACAAATGGATAATGCTATCTTGCCATTTGCGACAACATAGATGTACCTAGAGGGTATAATGCTAAATGTAATAGGGAAAAACAAACACCATACGATTTCACTCATACATGGAATTTAGAAAACTAACAAGTGAACAAGGAGAAAAAAGGCACAAATGAAAGACTCCTAAATGTCAAGAACAAACTGGCGGTTGTCAGAGGGAAGGTGGCTGGGGGATGGATGAAAGAGAGGAAAGGGATTAAGAGTACACTAATCCTGATGAGCACGAGTAATGTCAAGATTTGTTGAATCATTATATTATATTGTACACTTGAAACAAACAGTGTATGTTGGGGCAGCCGGGTGGCTCAGTCGGTTGAGCATCCAACTCTTGATTTTGGCTCACATCACAATCTCACAGTTTGTGAGTTTGAGCCCCACATAGGGCTCTGTGCTGACAACATGGGTCTTGCTTGGGATTCTCCCCCTCCATGTCTGTCTGTTCCTCTCCCACTTGCCCTCTCTCTGTCTCAAAATAAATAAATAAACACTTTTAAAAACTGTATGTTAATTATGCTTCAATAAACAAAAAAAATATTGAGCTGATCCAAGTTACTTCACTAGGTTTATATGAGCAGATTTCAGATGGAAAGTGTATAATACAAGGACTAGTCCTTGGTAGATTTAAATATGTATGTGAGTTTTTCCATATTTCTCATTACAAGAGTAGAACTGAAACCCACTAAATTTATCTACCCATAGTAGATAAGTCATTATGGTGAGCCAATTGTTAAATTCCAAATGGAGTTACTTGATTATCAAAAGTAACAATGTTAAATATTTACGCTGGATCCTTACTGTGTAGTTGATATTGAGTACAGGGCTATTTGTACTCCATCAATATCTAGTGGAAGAAGGGCAACTCTTCACAAACATTTAAGGTAACCCCTGAGTTGCACTGGCTTCTGTTGGTTGACTGCACATAAGATCCCATACAAAGATATCCCAACTGACTCACATGGGACCTTCCCATCAATTCCAAGTTGGGTGTGTTGGCTAGCTCACAAGGTGGCACGTGCAAACACAGATGTTCACTTGAATTTATGTCTTGCACTCAAGGACCTTGCAGAGCCTTTCTTGCTTTAGACATCCCACCCTTTCTTAGTCATGACTTTTCTCCCCCATCTTAAAGCCTGGAAGAGTACCACCCGGGCCCTTATTTTTACAAAAACAGTAGCTCTGGGATGCAATATCACACATGGCCAGTAGGTGCCATTGCCAACCATATGATTCTTAAATTTGAATCCTAGAGATTTATAAATGGATTCTCTCCATTTCTCGTTTATGCAAATGTCGTAAAGCAACGACTACTTTTGTAACCATCTAATTCACACAGATAAAACAAGGATGTGTTAGCAGGTCAGATTCAAACCGGTATTTTCAGAGATTCATAAGCATTTGTGGTAAAGAGAGGGAAGAAAAGACGTTTGGAAGGTAGGAAAAGAAGCATCTGAGTACACGTTATGTCCTAACCACTTTAGGTATTGGAAGTGAAAACCAAGTAAGAATTTTACCTGATTCAAAAAATAAACTATCTGTGGGGAGATACCAATAAAGTAAGGGATATAATCAATATGAGTGTCAGTCCTAACTATAGTATGAAATAAATGCAAAGAAAATTGAGTAGTTAAGTGCCCCTGGATTCATGGAAATTTTCACAGAAGAGGGGAAATTTGAGCAAAGTCGTGCAGGAACAATAGGTGAAGAAGATAAGAGCATTCTGTGGACAAGGAATAGTCAGTCGTAAAGGAAGGACAAAGTAAGGTGAACCCCAAAAGAGCAAAAACAAAACAATTCAGGGGTAGAGAATGGTGGAGATGTGGAGAGACTATGGGAAAAAGAAAGAAAACAATGAGGGAACAGGTTATGAAATTCATTATATGCCAAAGAAGACTGGACACTGCCTATAGGTATTAGGAGATCGGGAGTCACTTATTTCTTAAGGAGGTAACTCTAGAGGCAGTAACAGGATGGAGTAGAGAAGGTGGGGGTTCAAGTTCAGGACCACAGATGGGCACTTAGTCACGTGAGAGAAGACCCAGGACTGAATTACAACCATGATGGAGGGGTGGGAGAGAGAGGCTGTCAAGAAAATCTCTCTTGGAATCTGATTTGACAAGACTGGAACCAGGCTGGTCCTGTGGTGGATGCTGCAGAAAGCTAACAGTCCAGGAAGTCTCCGAGAAATCCTAACTTAGGCAAGCTAAACATGTGTGGAGACCACTAACTAAGGTGAAGAAAACGAGACTTAAAACCAGTTTCGTTTGGGCAGTGGGGTGGTCCCTGAATTCAGGCTTATCTGCCAAAGTGGGTCTTTTTGATTTTTGCCAGTACGGTTAACATTTTTTAGTTAACATTTACCAAATCCTACCCCGCCCCCCCAGGTGGTAGACGGTGCTAGGCACGGTGGCTGCTAAACTGAGTATTCTCAGCAGTGTAAAATCTCACGCAGGATCCAGACATGCAAACGTGTGTCTACGCTGAGCCAGCGCCCCGTGTGACGTCACTGCCTGCTGGTTCATTTACAAGCCACATCTTTTCTCCTTTTTGGAAATGTTCATAACTGTAAGCACAAAGGAGGAAAATCTACATTACTTTTTGGAAATTGCATTAATTCAATATGTCTTCTGGGTATAAAGCATCCTACCGGATCCCTCGCAGGCTAGAAAAAATAAGAGGAGAGGGTGCCTGCCTTTAGATGAGTTTACCGTTTGGAATATGAAACATTCTTAAATAATGCAAGCACAGATGGGCCATCAGAGTTTCAGGTTTCCAATTTTCAATATAGGTATAATAAGGCTACTTTAAAAGCAGGGTTATTTCAATTGTTAATTGTGAATTGATTCAGGCGTTCATTTACCTTGAGGTATTAGATAGGTTAATTAACTACCATGACTCATTTTTCAAATTATAACACAAAGACTAATTTCCCTTACCTTCTGCCTCTAAGATATTAATTACTCCGTTCTAGCGTTGCACTATCTCCCCATTTTATGAACATTCATACGTGCAACAGCTCAGCATCCTGTCGGCTGACACTCCTTGGCTAGGATATGGCATTATTATCACAAGACAGTGGGAGAGATGGGTCCAAATCTCCCTGAAGTGCTATTCTGTAGGACCAGTGCTCTTGAATAAGGCAGACAGGTAACATGAATCATGCATATGCTAATTGTAATAAATAATGAAAATATTTAGACACAGTGAGGTCTGAACTTGAACTTTATGAATAAATGTTGATTAGTATGCAGTGCAAGCAGCACACTCTGCTTTTGTTCTTACTCTTAAAAGGCAGTCATTACTAAATGGTGCTTTGAAATTTCACAGCTGCTGGCTCGTCTCTCCATTTCTACCTTTCTATCCTGGAGCAAAGAAATCACACGGCCTCCACCTCAAAATACCAGCATGAAAGTCTGCACACGGACCTTGACTCGTGTCTCGAGGCGCTGATGTCGACGGGCCCCAAGTCGGTTACCAGCGGGGTGAAAACAGGTGCCATCTACAGCTGAGAGGGCCACCGTGCTGGGCTGGTTCCGACGGAGGGCAAGGCTGTTTCTGTGCCCACTGAGCACAGAAAGGAAATCCTCGGGATCTCAGATGACTGCTTTTCTCCTGGGAGGTCCATTCTTGTGCCAGTCCTCTTGCACGTACCATAAGAAACGAGGAAAGAAACCCGAGTCCGTGAGCATAGACAGTTTGGAAAAGGCCTGGGCTCTGGGACAGAGCACGTGTTCATCCATGAGGGCTTCCATAGGCAAGGCCACTTCCAACAGATCCCGGTGACTGTATGTCTCAACGGAGAAGAGTGCCCTTCAGAGATGCCCCGCCAGGCACAGGGTTTTGGAGTCAGCAGCAACTCCTGTCTTCCCTCTGACCCCGGGTCTAACTGCAGGAGAGGCGAGATGGATGGGGGACAGCGGGGTAGAGAGGGGCTTTGCTGGTGGCGACGACCATCCGTGAAAACATATGTAAATCATGGCAAGGTAGTCTTAAAGCAAGGACAACATGCAGCTGTATGCAACTTTGAAAAGTTCGCTTCTGTGCAATGCCGGCCCCCCCACCAACCTTCCTTCAATCCTGTAAGATCTCATGGGGGGGGGGTCCCTTCTAGGGTCATTCACTCATTCGCCAAACAGGTTGTGTCAGAGTGTCTATCTCTGCCAGCCATGTGCTAACTTAATTGCTCGCAGAAATAAAATGATAAGCATGGTTCTGCCTCAAAGACTACCCAATCAAGCAGTGAAGACAGAAAAATAAACCGATGATTGCTAGTCTAGGTCTGATGATAATTAAGCAGAGCTCAGAGTGAGGGAAAGACAAGGCAAGCAAACCTCCGGTTGGAGGCCCTGCAAACAAACGGGGTTCTGGGGCCTCCGCCCTTTACCTGAACAGCACGAAGCACTGCCTGCCCCTGCAGCCTTCCTCCACTGCCATGGCGGGGGGTGGGGGGTGCTGAGCCTGTGTTCACAAATCATCAAGCTGCGTTTGGGTGGACTGAAACATGTTATGGCAGAACTCCTCCAACTGTACATCTGTTGCAGACGTGGGACCTTTATTGTCAGAGGGAACGTCCCCACACCCCCTCCGCGGAGCGCCACGCTGTCAGCTCAGATTAAAAGTAATAACAGACAAGTCGATCTCCCTCCAGAGTTCAGTGTCAACCGGCTGAAGCTCCCCACCAAAACCGAGGGTGGCCGTTTGAATGTGACACTTCTCCCTTCTCTTGCTCTGTCCTCATCAATCCTTCTTTTTTTCTCCCCAGTGCCTAAAGCGAGTGTACATAAATCATAAACTGTATTTTCCAAATGATGGCATTTTTGACAAGTGTGAATAATCCATGACAAACCGTTTCTAGCGATTTCTTTAACCTCAACGGGCTTTCTGAATACTCCAACGTTGTGCCCTTGAACCTCTTGGTGTTGGCTTCTTGCCTGCCTCCTTCAGATGGCCGACCTCCCCCTTTCAATCCCCTGCTTCAGTTTCCCACACCCAAATCTATGACTTCTTCTGCACTTCTTTTCTTTATCAGGTTCAAAGAAGAACATGTAATTGCGATGCTTCCCCAAAACATAAATTTCCTTTGAACAGAACCACCTGACTTCAGCCCCCAACTGCTTAGCTGTCCGTTCATTTCTCCACTCGTCGAAATTCCAATAGAAGAAAACAATAAGACCTGCGATGAATTTGGATGAGCAAGGAAACGTACTTTGTAATTATGCCCAAGAACATATTTCATGAGCTCAGTCTTCTACATCTCGTACTTCCCAACCCTGGTCCTGCTACCCAAATAAAAAAAAAAACCCAAAAAACAAAAACAACAAAAATGGCCCTTGACTTGGAATATGAGACTCCGAAAGCACTGAAAAATCCTAAAAACCAAAGAGCTCTATTATTTCAGATGCAGAGAACCGCCTCTGGTTCTGAAAGAATGAGCATTACACGAACAAGTTTCAGCTCCTGGAGATGGAATAAATAATCCCTTTCTGTTTAACACTTCAGTGAGCAGGAACTTGTGTTCTTTCCGCATATTTGGGCATGAAACTTCACGGAAACAGATTTCAACATTCTTAGTCCTCGTGCATTCAAAGATCGAAGCCATTTCCGGTGCTTAATTATTGCTTACCGACTTTACTGGCCTCCATTATTTTTAACAGGCCCGTGAAAAAGCATCAACAACGCACTAAGTTTCAAAACTCAAATATCCTTAAAAATCTCATCGGTGGGGTTGATCTTCGCACCCTAGGGAATGCACACGGGAACTTGCTGTGCCGCACCAACTTCTCTGGGCTAAGAGACTACCTCACTCACTTCTCGTGAATATCACCCTCTGACAAAGACCCTGAGACCAAAAGTCTTCAGCCTGTGCAAGTGTGAAACAGGATGGTAGAACGTAAAAGCCCTTCTCGCCCTGCATGCACAAAAATCTAGCCTAGACTTCACAGTTGCTGCCATTCACAGAGCCTGGCACCTGCCTCTTCCATCAGTGTGCCCTCCCCATCTCAGGAAGAAGCTCCCCGGGGTTCATGGAGAGCCCCGGGGGTCTCTAAAGTTATTCTGTAGATCTCCACCCCGGTGCCCGAGCCTTTTCATTGATCCCTGCAGGCCTCTGACACCTTCACACAATCACTAACGGCTCCTTGCCTCTCCACTGGTGTATCATCAAAAGGCAAAGCAGTTGAACGCAAACAACTGCAGCTTTAATTAAACTCTCTTCTTCGCATACCATTTTTCTTTTCCCATCTCTAGAGCTTTTCATACAAGCCAAGTTCTAACGATTTTTACCTCCCGAACTACCTTTTGTTCACGTTCCATGAGTTGCCAGGGGCAATGGGCAACTTAAGAAAAAGGCTTACTGAAAAGTTCTTGGTAAAACCTTGGATTGCGGGTAACCTGCGAGTGTTCCACAAGACGAGCAATCATTTCTCACAAGTTTTAACTTGATAAACGAGCGATGTCTTGCAATATGAGTCGGAGGTGATGCCCAGTGTCACATGATCACAACTGAGCCGATGGTTCTTGAAATTCGCTTTGATGTATGAGCGCTTTGGATGACAAGCACGTTTCTGGAACGGATTATGCTCACAAACCAAGGTTTTACACTACTGCCTTATTGCTCGCACAATAGGCAGGAGCATGACAACTGTACTCATTCAGTACACAGCACGTGAGGCTCCGTGGCAGGGAGAAGGGACAGCTGTGTACAAACCAAACACAGCCGCGTTGCAGTCTTTGTTGGCTCACAGCACCTGCAGTCCACAGGAATTCTAGTGAGGAAGGAAGGAAGCAGACACTTCTTGAACACCTTGTAGATCCCTGCTGCTGTCTGTGGTTTCTCTTACAGTCACGTGAACAAGTAGGAATTGATAGTTGCAATAGGTAATCGAATTTCACAAAGTAACCTTCTCAAAGGAGCAGGGCTCCAACCTCAAAGCTTGTTCTGCAGTGCTGAAAGTTTTACCCGGAGAATAACCGAAATGTAGAATCGGGATAAACCCTTAATGCTATGTAGCCCAGGGTTAGCCAAGGACCACTACAAACAGAAAACGTGTCCACCAGATGTGCAAGTAAGCAGACTCCCCTTTCCTTTGTGTTCGGAGATGCTTGAGTGGTGGATGCTAACACCCTGCTTCCAGAACCGATAACCAGTTGAGCCAAGTTAAGACAGGCGATGCTAATTTGCCATCCTGGCAACATTAATCTGTGACATGAATCTGTAAGGGTGTTGGGGTTGAGAGCCAAAGAAATTAAGAAGCATACCCGTGTCTGCTTCCCTGGGTCAGAATAGCCCATACCGTATGTAGACTGAGTATAGATGGAAAAGGCACATTTTTGCATATCGTGATTCCAGGGATTATGATAACATCTCCCCAACCAAAATATACCAGGTATAACCTATTACTTGGGCTAGGATTTACAGTATTAGAGATCTACTCCTGAGAGTTAGAAATTACTAACTTATTAAAATATATACATTGGAAAAGATAAAGACCTTAGACCTCTGGGCTATTTTCAAGTATTAACATGATTCGTTCCTGACCGTGCATTTTGAGAAATTAGAACAAAAAAGATAAAGAAACTGCATTTGGAAAGGGAAGAGACAAAGATTTGTTCACCTAACCCCTTTATCTCTGCAGGTACAATTCCATGCCATCCATCAAGGCCCAGTGAAACGGAGTCATCTGACCATTTCCACGAAACAGTCCTTAGGCCCCAGCCAGAAAGCATTCACTACCCACCATATCCTATAATTATCTAGAAACAGGCCTTATCTTGTCCTACAGAATTGGAGTTCTGGGCTCATCACCGTCTCCCACAGGGCTTTGAGGTTGCAATTACAGTATTACTCGGTTCATGTTTGTTGAATGGACCACCTGACACAATACAAAATGGTAATAGTCAAAGCATGTAAGACGGGAGACTCTCAGAGTCTTAGCACGCTCCCGGCCAGCTAGCTGTTTCCCGCTGCTCACGGGCAAGTTCAAAAGCTAAGGAACAGGAGTCATGCTTGAAGCCTGTGTGTTTTTCATGAAGCAGGAAGGACGGGCTTGTGATACCTTTGGGAAGGGTGATCCTAGCATGCAGACTGCGCTTACCGCATGCATGTTAAATGCTTCTTCTTTTTTTATCCACTAGAGAAAAATAAGCCCATGCACTGTTTATGCCATCTCTGACATTGATTTACAAATTCTATTTTTTCCACCAAATATGAATCATGCTCTACTATATATGGTGCTGTAAGAAAAAAAAAAAAAAAGAAAAGAAAAAAGAAAAAAGATTAATTGTAGCCACCTGGTAGTTTCCATTCGTCCCCTAACACTGCATTTCCTACAGAACTAGCATTTTTGCACTCCATGTGTATGTTTACCTAGATGTCCCTATGCATCAGTGGATGGGCCTTTGATTGAATCATTTATTGCAGAAAAGATCAATGGAAAGGACTCAGGCCGTTCCCAAAGGAAATTAACAGATCTGAATATGGATGTAAAGCTTTCACCCACTCCTTTTATTTTGGATTCTTATATACTCAGCAGAATGCCATCTTTTTGCTCATAATTGCTTCATTCAGCACTCTTGGCTGATCCAAGGTCGGGACTGCCTGCTGAGACCTCCTTGCAATTCGATAAGCAGCCATAAGGGCGGTGCACGAAATTAAACGCGCACAGATTGCTGTTTGTGTCTCCATATAATAAGCATCCCATCTGAAAAACTCACAAAAACTCTTTCTGAGGACCAAAAGGAAATAGTATTTATTTGTTTCTAGTCTAAACTCTAAAGACTCCTTAATAATAATAATAATGACATAATTAATATTATCATTGTAGACAAATGACCTCAGTGATGTCCTAATCAATTTCTCAGGCGAATCCACTGACTGATCAAAGTTTTCTGATTTTTTGGACATTTCAAATTAGTCCGTAAAACTTTAGCGTGCTAAAAGATATGCCAGCATGGTGTTTACTTAATAGTATATCTGCAATAATAATGAAGCAACAGAAAGACAAATAAAGAAACTGATCCCATTCACAATTGCACCAAGAAGCATAAAATACCTAGGAACAAATCTAACCAAAGATGTAAAAGATCTGTATGCTGAAAACTATAGAAAGCTTATGAAGGAAATTGAAGAAGATATAAAGAAATGGAAAAACATTCTGTGCTCATGGGTTGGAAGAATAAATATTGTTAAAATGTCAATACTATCCAAAGCTATCTACACAGTCACTGCAATCCCAATCAAAATTGCACCAGCATTCTTCTCGCAGCTAGAACAAGCAATCCTAAAATTCATATGGAACCACGAAAAGCCCCGAATAGCCAAAGTAATTTTGAAAAAGAAGACCAAAGCAGGAGGCATCACAATCCCAGACTTTAGCCTCTACTACAAAGCTGTCATCATCAAGACAGCATGGTATTGGCACAAAAACAGATACATAGACCAATGGAATAGATAAGAAACCCCAGAACTAGAACCACAAAAGTATGGCCAACTAATCTTTGACAAAGCAGGAAAGAACATCCAATGGAAAAAAGACAGTCTCTTTAACAAATGGTGCTGGGAGAACTGGACAGCAACATGAAGAAGGTTGAAACTAGACCACTTTCTCACACCATTCATAAAAATAAACTCAAAATGGATAAAGGACCTGAATGTGAGACAGGAAACCATCAAAACCCTAGAGGAGAAAGTGGAAAAGACCTCTCTGACCTCAGTCGTAGCAATTTCTTACTTGACACATCCCCAAAGGCAAGGGAATTGAAAGCAAAAATGAACTACTGGGACCTCATGAAGATAAAAAGCTTCTGCACAGCAAAGGAAACAATCAACAAAACTAAAAGGCAACCAACGGAATGGGAAAAGATATTTGCAAATGACATATCAGACAAAGGGCTAGTATCCGAAATCTATAAAGAGCTCACCAAACTCCACACCCGAAAAACAAATAATCCAGTGAAGAAACGGGCAGAAGACATGAATAGACACTTCTCTAAAGAAGACATCCGGATGGCCAACAGGCACATGAAAAGATGCTCAACATCACTCCTCATCAGGAAATACAAATCAAAACCACACTCAGATATCACCTCACGCCAGTCAGTGTGGCCAAAATGAACAAATCAGGAGACTATAGATGCTGGCGAGGACGTGGAGAAACGGGAATCCTCTTGCACTGTTGATGGGAATGCAAATTGGTGCAGCCACTCTGGAAAACAGTGTGGATGTTCCTCAAAAAATTAGAAATAGACGTACCCTATGATCCAGCAATAGCACTGCTAGGAATTTACCCAAAGGATACAGGAGTACTGATGCATAGGGGCACTTGTACCCCAATGTCTATAGCAGCACTCTCAACAATAGCCAAATTATGGAAAAAGCCTAAATGTCCATCAACTGATGAATGGATAAAGAAATTGTGGTTTATATACACAGTGGAATACTACATGGCAATGAGAAAGAATGAAATATGGCCCTTTGTAGCAACTTGGATGGAACTGGAGAGTGTGATGCTAAGTGAAATAAGCCATACAGGGAAAGACAGATACCATATGTTTTCACTCTTATGTGGATCCTGAGAAACTCAACAGAAATCCATGGGGAAGGGGAAGGAAAAAAAAAGAAGTTAGAGTGGGAGAGAGCCAAAGCATAAAGAGACTCTTAAAAACTGAGAACTGAGGGTTGATGGGGGGTGGGAGGGAGGAGAGGGTAGTTGATGGGTATTGAAGAGGGCATCTTTTGGGATGAGCACTGCCTGTTGTATGGTAACCAATTTGACAATAAATTTCATATATTAAAAAAATAGTATATCTGGTATTTGTTTTATTTAGCTTTACATTCCCCAAGTTGACACGGGTCAGCTTGGAAAACTGCAAAGCTTCTTTAGTAGAATCAGACCTAGGGCATTAATTTTTTTTCACATAATACCTAGGAGTTTCCATGCATATTTATTTTATAAATTCTATTAAATACTGGAAATGCTTACAACTGGATAGATAGATTGATAGATATGATTCTCTCACAAGCAGCACTATATTAAAACTCTTACTAACAATCTTTCCTTCAGAGATGTAAAGCACAACCAATTATTACACAGACATTTTTGGCTACACAGTTTGGTAATCATAATTGTCATTATTATAGTTGATAAAGACTAAACAAGTCTTCAGCATTAAAAAAAAAAAGGAACACTGATGAACGTTGATGTACACATTACCTAGCTAAGGTATACACATCCAGATACACACAAGACACATTAGCTTTCTTTTGTTTCATATCCCATTTGGTTTCACAAAGAATTTGAGCCAAACAGTAACACACATGTGCAATCAGCAAAAAAGTTTGAATGATGGATAATTTGAACTAAAATTCCCATCAACTACATATTTTGGCCATTGATCAATCTTGGCTTCCAGGTGTGCCTTAGATTTTGAATAGTCCGCCAACATTTCCTGGGCTTCTACTATATACCAAGCACTATTTTAGGAGCTTTGGAGTCAAAGTTGAAAAAGCATGGTCCCTACTCTCTGAGCAAGCTTGAGAGGGAGGTAAGTAGAAGATTGAATTAATGTTTTCAAAGTGCTGGGATGAAATTACATGTCACGTGCTGGAGCAGCTCAGAGGGGAAATACACACACGTGTACCAAAAGGGCTGCCCAGAACTTGAATGGTAATTGCACCCCTAAGGAGAATTTAGGCATAGAAAACTGACATTTACATCACATACTTAAAGAGCATCTATAGCTGAGCTTTTCCCACTACATAATGGGAATTTCATCAATCATCTTTGTTAACCAAAGTGGCAAGGTTACAGCTCGCATATGAACTTGGCCTTAATTTGCATACATATGCAATTCGATAGAGAATCTGCTAGAATTTTTCTCGGTCAGAAAGAACATTATATTCCACATCTTCCTCCTCATTTCTGCTTTTCCAGATGGGACTTTGCCAACCACTTGAGCCACCTCCAAGGTCAAATGGTTGCAGTCACTGAAAGTTACACGTGGCCACTGAGTAACTTTCTCCTGTGTCCTGTTCTACATACCGTCTTGTGTAAAAAACGAGCACATATGCTGAAGTTCCAGCTCATTTTCAGAGGCTTTTCTTTGATCTGTGTAAAAAACAGAGCCCTGACATTCAAATGTGGGACCATGTAAAACAGGAACTTTAGGTTTTCATTTCCTTGTGCCTTCCTTCCGGTCTTACTGTTTACAGCCACCAAGGAACGTGTGGGTCCAGATACGGGTAACCTTGCCTGGAGGTTGATGCGGTTGGCTTCCTAAATCCATCTCGAAATCAACCAGTGCCCTTCTGCCAGACTTATCTTTGAGGTTTTGACAGGACCTGCTCTCTGGTTTGGTTCACTGAGCCTGTGACCAGCCCCCGACACCAATTCCCAAACCGGGGCTTGCTATTTAGTTCCAGCGGCTGGCTCTCACAAGACTCTGCTGGAGATCCATGGTGTTTTCCCCCTTTGGTTGATTACACTTAATACTCTTAGAAATTGTAATAGCTCACTGTGAAAAAAAAGGGGGGGCTTTGGTCCCTAGCACTTTAAATTCTTCCCCTTCCTGAACCTAGTCCCATTTTGGAGTAATTACCTTCTGCTTTTAAACCCCACTTCCAAAGTCAAGGGTGTCTTATCTTTTAATTTAGTTAGAGCGTGAAAAGAGTGAATATGTTCATAAAATTATATCTGATATATATACATACACATATATCAGCTCTGTTGGTAAATATATTTAAAATAGATTGGCACATACCAGAATAATACTAAAATTTACCAGAACCTAGCTTCTAAAAGAAACTATTTGTTGAGAGGAAAAAGTATACAGTGACTTTTTCAAGACCCATATTAATTATATTTTTAATGGTTTGTCAGAAGAAAGAGCATTTGTTTAAAAAAGCATTTTTGCCCTGATTACTGGCTAAATTAGCCAACATAGGATACAGCCCCATGCTTATAGACCAAGCCCAATTCAACCAGACAGGTTGTAGTTCCTAGTTTATTTCTGAATGCTACTCTTTTTGGTGTCTCTCTTTTTGTATGCAAATCAAAGGACCCTGACGACATAAAATTAATTAACGCTCAAACTAATAATGGATTTGGGCATGAACCATTTCTTTAGCACTCTTAGAATCTCAAAGAGGAGTCTAAGGAACTAACTGGGATAAGCAATTTCTCACAACAGATCTGGAATACTTAATCCTAAAGGATAACTCTAACGTCACATTTTAAGCAGTAGGACATTTTTAAGTCATCCATGCACATAAACTTTTCATTTTAGAACAATTTTGGATTTACAGAAAAATGTTGAAGAGAGTACAGAGATTTCTCATTACCTCATACACAATTCTCTGTTATTAATGACATCTTCAATTAGCATGGTAAATTTGTCACGGCTAATAGACCAATATTGAGACATATTATAACTGGTACCCATGCTTTATCCAAGTTTTCTTTTCTATCTAATGTTTTGTTTCTCTGTTCCCAGACCCCACCTAGGCTACCGCATTATGGTTAGCATTGGCCATGACAGTTCTCAGAATGTTCTTGTTTTTCATAACCTTGACAGTTTTGAGGAGTACTGGTCTTTGTAGAATGCCCTCTTTGGGGTTTCCTTTAATAGCTTCACTGACATACGGATTACACACAGATAGGTACAACCGTCATCACAATCAATTTTAAATTATTTTCATCAGCCCCGACAGAAAGCCATACCCTGTAGCTATCCGCCTGCTATCACTTCATTGTGAATGCCCACCACCCCAACCTTCCACACTCTAAGCAACCTCTGATCTACTCTCTGTCCCTAGAGATTTCCCTGTTTGGGTCACTTTATAAAAATGGAGTCATGCATTATATAGTCTTATTTTCTGACCGGCTATTTTGGTTACCATACTATTTTCAAACATTCATCCATCCTGTAACATGTATCTGTACTCGATCTCTTTTTTTTTTCTTTTGTAGAAACAGTGAAACAAGCCCAGAACCCTGGGCCTCAGAGGGCTGTGAGTCTCTGGTGTAACTCCTACGCCCGCACGTTGCCACTGGGCACAGAGAGGCCACGGAGTGTGACCAGGCTAGCCCAGCCAGCCAGCAGGCGAGCAGGAACAAGGCTCAGGCTTCTCCAATCAAGCCTCACAGCAATTTATTCCTTCTTAGGGCTGAAATAACGGCTCTTTAAATACCTGTTATACAAGTTTGTATGTAGGCATTTGTTTTCATTTCTCTTCATTACATACATGGAAGTTAGTAAGGTTACATCGATGGCAACGCCATGTTTAATCATCTGAAGATACTCCAGTTTTCCAAAGCACCGTACCCTACTACATTCCCACTAGCGGTGTGTGAGGATTCCAATTCCTTCACATCGTGGTCAACACTTGCTATGTTCTCATTTTTTTTTATTCTAAACATCCCAGGGGGTGGGCAGTAGTATCTTACTGTGGTTTTGACATGCACTCCTGTGATGACTAACGATGTCAAGCATTTTTTCATGTGCTCCTTGGCCGTTTTGTGTATCTTCCTTGGAGAAGTGTTTATTAATATACTTTCCTTACTTTTAAATCAGATTGTTTATCATTTTTATTATTGAGAGGTCAGAGTGCCTTCTATATTCCAAACACAAGTTCTTTGTCAGCTATAAAATTTGCCAATATTTCCTCCCACTCCGTGGGTTGTCTTTGTACTTTCTTGATGGTGCGCTTTGAAGCATAAACGTTTTCAGTTTTGATGAAGTCTATTTATTTTTGGTTGCTTGTGCTTTTGGTATAAACGTCCTTCCTTTTGTTCATGCAGCTTTCTCTTCCTTTGGTCAAATAGCCGTCACAGGCATTGGTTATGTTCTTACATTTTCCGGTTCCTGTGTCCCCAACCACTTCCCCCAATCTCCCTCAAGAAGGCTCACCATCAATTAACTTCTCTCACTGCATGAGAATTCTGCTACTCCCTCTTCTTGATTCCTGTGTCGCAGGCCCTCTTTCTCTTCCGTGAATCTTCCATGAGAACAATACCTTCACTTAACGGACCCTTTCACCAACCGCTTCCTCTACCCTAGGAGGAGTGCCACTCTGCTGAGAAGCAGTGTATGCAGCCATTGTTCCACCGCCTCAATTTCCATTCAACTCTAAACCTGCTGGTGTGCTCCTCGTTTTACCAAAACTGCTCTTAAAAATACAACCGGCGACCGTAGTAACTCTATAAGCAGAAAGAGTTAGGGGGTCCCCAGAAAAAGAAGGATGAGATGTATCTTTTGTGACATGAGAGGAGGCATTTTAGACCCCCAGCTATTTTGACATGATCTACGCCCAAGTTGCCCAAGTACACCTCTTTGGGAACTTCCTAGGCTGTGTCAGAATTACAAAGAAATTATAAAAACCACAGTAGTTGGGGTTTTTAAGGGACAAAAGGGGATACACAAACTAACAACAGTCTCTACCAGACCAGGAACTAGCCTAGCCATACCAGAGACAATGAATGCATAGTAAAACTCCCAGTGCTATCTCAAAAGTAGCAACGACCCTGCTCTGATCTAAGGAGCCCCAAACCCCTCCCAGTATATACTGGCTCCCTCCCCTTCCTAAATATTCGTTCTAAACCCTAAACAAAAAGAACTGACCCACTCTTGCTCGGGGAGTCATGACTTTGGACACTACTCCCCATGATCGCCTAATTTGTTGCAAATAAAGAAGTTGTGTGTGACAACCCCACATGGTGTATAGTTTGTACCTGTAATTCACCAAGCAGCAAACTCTGGGTAGTTTGGTCACAACTCCTCTTCTGCCTTTTGATTCTCTGGCTGCTCCTTCTGCATCGATTTCTTATATTTTCCTTCCTCTGCATCCCTACTTTTTTTTTTTTAACAAGTGTGTCATTCTTGATTCTCTTGCCTCCTCAACACAGGGATGTAAGAACACCTGGGGCCAGATGGGACAACATCCCGTCTTGTGAGTCCAAACCCTAGGCTCTGCAAGAATGGCGTTAAGACTAAACCCTTAGACTTGGAAACCCCCCTTTTAAAAAGGTACAATTAAATGTTTTCTGCTTAGCATATTTACAGAGAGGGCAACCATCACCATATCCAGATTCATAGCATTTTTATCATCCCAAAAAGAAACCCTGCCCCCGTTTGCTCTCTCTCAGCCCCCAGCCTCCCTCTACCCTTCTCCCACACTAGGTGATCACTGACCAATTTTTTCCCCTATAGATTGACTCTTGCCCTGGACATCTGATTTGTCACTGACACCTAACTAGTGTACCTCCTCCATAGGTCTTACATCTACCGACTTCCTTAGCTCAGATTTTCTTTTGTTATTACTTGTGCTATTGCAATTTTCTCCTAACTGGTCACACCATAAATTCATTTTGATATCAATCTATTAGCAATCTGTCGCTGCCCAAATAATTATTTTAATACTAAGTATATTCATGCCACTCACTCGCTCAAAATGTTTGAAAGGCTCATCATGGCCCTCAGGATAAACACAAATACCCCAGAATACGGAGCGTCCTTCACGGTCAGACCCTGCAGAGCTCCCCAGTCTCAACACTTCCCACATCCCTTGTAATATCAAACTGCAACCGTCTTTCATCCTTTGCAATATCTTCAACCTAGCGTGATATCTTTTTTTCTAAAAGCCTTCACACTCCTGTTTGTTTCGCCAAAGAAAACTTCTCCTGAGCTTATGCAGGGATAGGCTGAGGCTTATCCCTCAAGCAACAGCTCTTGCATTAACAGTGTCCTCAACTTGAATCACCATTAGTGGTTATATTCTGGGTTCCCCCAGATTAATGTTCCTGTGACTATTATGACACGGACTCTGGGCATTTATTTATCTACTTATTTATTCTTTGTTCTGAAAGCTCCTTGATGACACAGCTTATCTTATTTGCAAGGACTAGAAAGGCTCCTTGCGCTTAGCATCCATTTACTAAGTATTTGTTGAACAAATGTATGAATGGAAGTCAAGAATTGATTCTAACATTCACCCAGAGACTTTCCCTAGACTGTTTTACTACTTTTTTAGATTCCCTTTCATTGCAACTCTACACCAAAAAGACACAGCATCGAATGTACGGTATGTGTACCACTGTGAATATACATGCATATGAAAGCTAAATGCTAAGGCCTGACATTTCCGGCTTCGTGCACTCAACGGTTTATCATGAGAGTCGCTTGATTCTGTGGTACACCGCAAATATCCAGAAGCATGTGAAGGGAAGAATCAGAGTTCGAGAAGTTGCACACAGAGAATTAGACAATCCTTTCGATATGCCTTCCCAATAAGTACAGGATTTGGCGTCTGGAGAGGAGAATGGGGAAAATGGCATCAGTAGATGTTACAAAGAAAAATGGAAACACTATTTCCCATTGTCAAGTGATGTTTTATGAAGAGGGGTAATGGAGGATTAAAATTTGTCTAAATGATATATTCACTCTAAACTTACAGCATTCTCAATCACATTCATCCTTCTATTTCTATTTTTTTTAGTTTAATGAATTGGAGAATTAGTTTCAGCACACAAACTTCCCCAAATTCATAAAGACGAATATCTATTTTGCATAATTTTTCTCAACTCTAACTTTTTTTTAAAGCCACAACAGTTCCAAGGAATTGCTTAGCTTGTTTTAAATATAAGTTACAGAAGATTGGAAATCTAAATTTTGAATAAAATGTCTAAAATAAATATCCCAAGGATTTTCCTCCAAACGTATTATGGTATTGTTTAATGGATCCACAATATGTGCCAGGAAGAGTCTTCAACTGGGGAAGAAAGAGAGAGAGAGAGAGAGAGAGAGAGAGAGAGAGAGAGAGAGAGAGAAGGAGGGAGAGAAACAACTTTCACAGCAGGGGTGGAGGGGAATAAAAATTAAATATGCGAAATAAAATAAATATGGAGGACATCATGTGTTAAATAACATTTCAAGGAGAAAAATAAAAGAGGACAATGGAGATACTGAAGAGACAAGATTGTGTTTTTTTTAACTTTTTTTTATTTTTGAGAGACAGAGAGAGGCAGAGCATAAGCAGGGGAGGGAGGGAGGGAGGGAGGGAGGGAGGGAGGGAGAGAGAGAGAGAGAGAGAGAGAGAGAGAGAGAGAGAGAGAATCTGAAGCAGGCTCCAGGCTCTGAGCTGTTTGTTAGCACAGAGCCTGACGCGGGGCTCGAACTCATGACCGCGAGACTGTGACCTGAGCTGAAGTCAGATGCTCAACCGACTGAGCCACGCAGGCGCCCCAAGACAAGATTGTGTTTTAATGTAGGAAGAACTTGACTAAGGTAGCTTCTGATCAGACCTGAAATGAGGGCTGAGCCATGAAAGTAACAGGAAGAAGAGGCAGCAGGATGTGCACAGGTGCTGAGGGAGGTGTGATCTAATAAGTTCCAGGAACAGGAGGGGTCCTGGGTGGCTTCAGCAAAGTCAGTGAGGTAAACAACGATAAAGTCACAGAGACCCTCACTCCAGATTACTAAGACATTGGCAACCATTGTCAGGAATGTAAGCGTTACACTGAACGAGAATGAAAATTATTGGAGGGCTGTGCATGGAAGAATAACTTGACCTGCCTAGTTCTAGTTTCCCCAAAGAATCACAGAAGCTGTTAAGTCAACAACAAACTGTATTTCGGGTAAAGGAGGTGCCTTAGTTTCTTGGGACTGTCCTAACAAAATACCATGGACTAGGTAGTTTACAAACAAAAGATATTATTTCTCACAGTTCTGGAAATTGGGAGCTCAAAATCAAGTGTAGGTTTGGTGTCTGGTGAGGGCCTTCTTCTTGGTTCATGAACAGCTGACTTCTCGCTGTGTCCACATATGGGAGAGGTGGCAAGGGAGCTCTTGGGGGTCTCTTTTACAGGACACTAGTCCCTCATGACTTAATCACCTCCCAAAGACCTTACCTCCTAACACCATTACCCTGGACATCAGCATTTCAACATATGAGTCTTAGGGGGACACACACATTCAGGCCATACCATGCAGTGGGTGGCAAAACCAAACGTAAGAAGACAGGCTATGGTGATAACCAGTGGAAGATAATTGTGGTTTGGACCAAAATTGTATAGAAACGCCTAGATTATGGATATATTTTTAAATGAGAACCAATAAGATGAGATAAAGTTTAGAGGTGCAGTTTTAAAGAAAAGTAGAAATCAAGAATGACTCCATGTTTCCTGAATTAAGACAAAGAATTGCCATTCACTGACATGAGGAACATCATGGGGAGAGAAAGTTCAGGGATGAAGTCTGGATAGAAATATCAACATGGCAGATGACAACATGGAGAAGGTCCTTGAAGCCATAAGACAAGGTCACATAGAGGGATAGAGAAAAGTTCTAAGGTGGAAGATGCCCCAAGTATGATCCCAAGGACTTAAGGTGCTCAGGAGTCAGGAAGATGAAAAGGATGAGGGAGTACAGGTGAGGGAGACAAAGGTGACAGCGCGGTTGAGGGAAACCTACGGAGACAATGGCTTCAGAGTCAAGTCGGAACATGGAAGGAGGTAACTATCATATGGTTCTCAGAGATTGAGTGCAAGAGATTGGAAGAGTGACCTGTGGGTTTGCCAATGTGCAAGTCACTGGAGGACTCTGGTGACCATTGTTTAGATTAGTTAAAAGCTCAGTTGGTGAAGATCATGATACATGGAATACATAAATTGTCAAGTTTGTGTAGATAATTAGCTATATGCATTGAGAAAGTCCATATTTTCCCTTCACCTCAGGTTTTCAGTTTCCAAAATGGGGAGAAAACTGATTCAAAGTTGCCTTGAGAAAAACCTGAGAAAAATATAAAACATAAAAACAGTGCATGGTATATGACAAATTCTCTGTAAATAGTAGCTATTATCATAAAATCACGAGAGTCCTTGCCCAACATTAATGTAAGTACAAGCTTTACATACTCAGAGTTTGAATCCCCCCTCCCCATGAGAATCAACAGACTAGAACATGCATCCAAGGTCTAAAGCATCAGTCTTTAAATCACATACATGGTCTAGTAACATTCAGTTCACTGCTGAGTGCTCTGGTAACATTCTGTTTGCTGATGGGTATTCTAGTAAAACGGGAAGCTCGCTTCTATTTTTACCTCTTACCCTCACTCCTGCAAATTTTTGCAGCAAATTTTTGGAGCCATTTCATGTTCTCATGTAAACAACACTCCCCTTTACATATCCACCTAGAGGTCTTGGCAGAATATCCAGTTTGGATCTAAATGCATGCATTTCTCAAATTAGATTTATTAATATAAATGCCTTACTGTTTTTCAGTAAAAATTAGTGTTGAGTTTATTAAATATGTACAACAGAAGGTAAGGGCCTCCTAAGTATATTATTTCATATATTTCCTTTCCTTGGAGGAATTTTCAATAGGATATGCAAATCCTTTAGGACCAAAAAAGAAATGGAATCTAAAAAGAAATCTTTCTTGACTTAAAATTGCCTTGTCAAAATCATGCAAATTAAAATAAAAACAAAGGACAAGTGAAATGTTACTTGTCTTCATAAATGGATTCCTAAAATAAATGTCAAGGCATTATTAAAAAATGATTCATATTTGATCCAGTACATGCTATATTTGGCAATACTCATATGCTTTATATTGATACTGTTTTTTTTATTTCATCAGCAGCAAATCTCTTCTGTTTTCATGTTACACAGAATGATGTAATTACAGAGGTTCATCTGCACAATTATAAATTGAAACTTTATCTGGTTATTTTCTTTAAGTTTATTTATTTATTTTGAGAGAGTGAGAGAGAGATTACAAGCAGGGGAGAGCCAGAGAGAATACCGAGCAGGATTCATGCTATCAGCACAAAGCCCAGTGCGAGGCTCGATCTCACCCACTGTGAGATCATGACCTGAGCTGAAATCAAGAGTGGGACGCTTAACAGACTGAGCCACCCAGGCACCCCTGGTTATTTTTTTCAATCAATCACATGTTTGGATTTTCCTCTAACACCTCAAATGGTAGCAATGTCCACATAAAACAGGCGAACTTCCAAGTTATCAAAATATCCGAAATGATGTATGAACCACTTTGAGGGATACACATATAACATACACACACACTTTGGAGTGATTATTCCAAATTCATGATATACTTAGGATGGACGTTAAAAACATATAGTTACTTAAAAATGTACTCATCTTTCAAATGTTTAAAATGTATTTCTTCCTTACTATGTTGTCCATAAACTTGCCTGGAATTGTCTAGTTTATTTTTTTTTTAATTTTTTTTTCAACGTTTATTTATTTTTGGGACAGAGAGAGACAGAGCATGAACGGGCGAGGGGCAGAGAGAGAGGGAGACACAGAATCGGAAACAGGCTCCAGGCTCTGAGCCATCAGCCCAGAGCCCGACGCGGGGCTCGAACGCACAGACCGCGAGATCGTGACCTGGCTGAAGCCGGACGCTTAACCGACTGCGCCACCCAGGCGCCCCAGGAATTGTCTAGTTTAATGGAGAAAAAAAAAACCTAAGACACAGTTTAATTTATAATTGGTTTGTGTGTATGTGACTATTTATGGCCAGAGATAACATCATGAATATGTTTTACCAAAGTTAATAATAGTATGTATTTTATAAAATCATTATTCACTTTATTAATTGTAAAATATTATTCACTGGACACCCACAAGCAGATATTAAGGGCTCTAATAACTAGGGTTAAATAAAATCAATGTATGAGTAAGAGAAACTATGTTATGATTTTTTAATTGAATGAATAATTTCCATACGGCTATTAAAGGTTTGATTATTTTCATGCAATGTCTAAAACAAATAATGTTTACATTCTCTGTGATGTTTTAGTTCACACAACATTGAGAAGAGTTGGCCTGCTATCCTTGAAATATCAGATTCTACCTCTCTACACGCACATACACACACATACACACACACACACACACACATGAATGCACACGCAAACGCACACACGCACACATTCTCACATTTGGTAAAACTATCATAGAAAAACATTCTGCAAAGCATATTTAAGTATTACCCAATAATTATATTTATAAATATATGAGTATTATAACATTATGTGTATCATTTTTTTAATGTAGGCTATTTTACACTAGACTTTTAATGTTTATTTATTATTTTGAGAGAGGGAGAAAGAGCATGGAAAAGACAGAGAGGGAGACAGAGAATCCCAAGCAGGCTCCCTGCTCAGCGTAGAACCCGATGTGGGACTTAAACTCACAAACCATGCGATCACAACCTGAGAAATCAAGAGTTGGAGACTTAACTGACCGAGCTATTCTAAAATAAATATTTGCTTAATCTTTGTTTTGTTTCAATAACGGGAACTTAAATGTTTCTCACACATAAAAGTGAACTCATTGTTGGGAAAATTAAAATACTTGTATTTACACAAATGTCCCAGTTTAGAGTTCTCCAGAAAATAATAGGTAGCATCTATGAATAAATAGAAAATCTCATTAAGTATCTTGTGAAGTACTTCAATACAATTAGTTCGCATTCTGTTTCTCTCTGTCTCTCAAAAATGAATAAACATTAAAAAAAATTATATACCATCCAGGTTTTCAAAGGGCTCAGCTGAGCAATTATTCTTCATTTTTCCTTGTTCCAGCACATTTTTTCCCACTTAATTTTAACTAAACTCCATGATGAGCTTGAAAGAAAAATCATTAGGAAGAGCTTTAATCTTCCTGTATAGATAATTTCAAAATTCTTTCAAAAGATCGTTTCTGTCAGTTTATATTTACACAGGAAATCCTCAAGATGTAACCCAACCACAAGAGCTAAATGGAAAAGCCCCGCATTATGTCATATTAAGTCCCTTGGGGGTTGACACCTTAATGGTTCTCTGCCTACACAAGCCATCAATAACAACGCAAGTCCGCCACTAATTCAAAGTGACAAATTATGTCATAGCAAACTGCAAAGTTTATGACACAGGTTTAAGAGGTAGATGGTAACCATTTCACGTCAAGTAGAAAGCTTTGCACACAAATGCTTTCCTTGAAATTCCTATCACATCTCTTTGCTTTCTTAGCGCGTCTGCCTACTGCAAATATTGTATGTATCGGGTAAGCTATCGAATTCTCCCAGGATTCGTTCCCAAACTGAGAGAAACCAAAGCTGATAGACCGCTGTCTTTGAAGAGTACCTCCTGTGGGTATCACTCTGCTGATTGTTTCTCGAAAGTAATGCTGATAAAAGATTTGCATTCTTTTTTCTTTCCTTTTTTTTAAAAATAGACATCTATTTTCACATCTATTTCAGACTAAACACTCTTACTCCCTAAATACTCTTCATTCCTTTTATAGTTAAGTCAATAGAGGCCCGAAGAAGCGAAATTATTTGTCCAATGACACAAAACTTACGTGTATCTGAGTCAGAATTTAAAATGAAATTCCGTCTCCTACTAGCTCTGTGCTTTTCCCTCACCGGATTTACAAAGAAATACTTATAAATAAGATAAAAGCTTCAACATGAAACATGATTTCCAAAGCCGATCTTCAAGTGAGTTTTTGTTTAGTTATTATAAACATAAGATAACGGATGAAAAGCGGAAGCTGTGTACTCCAACAAGACGGAATCCAGACTTGCTTGTGATGCCATTGTTGTAGCCATCTCCTGAGTAGAGAATCCATGGGCTTGTCAAGTACTGTGCACATGGGTGAACACCCCCTCGTCATCCATTTGCTTCTGGAAAATGAATTGCCCCACTGTTTGTGTCTTGTCACCAAGAGCTTTTGATTAATATTTTCCCTCTTTACACAGATGACCAGTACTTGATTATATGAAAGGTATTACTAATGAGGAACCTAAGTATATCCTATGTAAATGAAGACATCCCGATGAAGTACAGTTATTTATAGGTAGCAATTATCTAAGGCCAACACACTTTCGATCCAAGCCAAATTCTGATTTAAAATTTCTTCACTTTTGCATAAGCAAATGGCAAGCGACAGTCCCACAGCAGCCATAATTTGGCTTTTTTTCATGGATGCTGTATTTTATAACACCTTGCACTTAACTTTATTAATTCGATATGCATGCTTGGATACAGAAGGATGGGCTCAGGGAAGTTACATGTTGGAACACTTGATTTATGTGTGAAGGAATTATCAAAGATAATGCCATACTAATGATCGAAGCACTTTGTTTCTGAGTTGCTTAAAAGAGAAGTGCATTATTGATCACTACCGAAAAGGCATGGATTTCAATGCACATGGGAAGATTTAACTGCATATTCTCAGTATTTCACATCATCATAATATTGCACGTCAAATATGTTGTCACAGACATCTAAAGGGATATTTCAGCTAAGAACTTACTGCTGATATGTATGCTTATGCAAAAGTGCTAGATATTTCTTTAGGACTTCCGTAGGTCCTTTAAACTCAATTACAAAAGCTGCTAAATGCATACACTTTTGACAAATCCTAGATTTGCCTTGGCTTCCACTGTGTATCCTGGTCCGAAGAAGACAGCAGTAAGCAGGATCCTCCTACAAAGAACTATGGTAGGGGCACCTGGGTGGCTCAGTCAGTTAAGCATTCGATTCTTGATCTCGGCTCAGGTCATGATCTCATGGTTCCTGAGACTGAGCCCCGCATTGGGCTCTGTCCTGACACCATGGAGCCTGCTTGGGATTCTCTTTCTGCCTCTCTCTCTCTCTCTCTCTCTCTCTCTCTCTCAATCTGAAAATAAATAAATGAACTTTAAGAGAGAGAGACAGAGAACTACTGCAGTGTACCCAGCAACAAATGGGAAAATGATGGGAAAATGTAAGAATTCGATTAATTAGCATATGATAATTATTGAGAAAAATATTTGGTCATACATTGTATTTTGATTTTATTTGTATCTATTTAATATTAGTGTTAGTGTTAACGTATCTTGACTACTATTATTAAAAAGGAGGTTCATTTCATTAACCTAAATTGAATGATAAGTGTCCAATGATCTACTGACTTTCAAGGTTAATTGATAATTCATGTCTAGGAATAAAAATACAATGTATAGGATAGTATCTTGGTTGAAAGCATCGGATGTGTTATCAGTAGGGACTGGATTTGAAACTAGTGATCATCGTATGTTAGCTTTATGAAATTTGTAAAGTGTAAAAAGCCTTCAATTTGCATATCATTTAGCTTCCCTGAAAAATAGGGATTGATAACATTACCAGTCCTGGACAATTTTTTAGAGGGTTGAATGAGACAGTATGTGCAAATTGTGACACAGAGCAATCACTCATATGTGTGTAGGGATAGAAATATCTACATACCTGTATACATGTATCTATATAAATATAGATGATCAATCACAGATATTAATTTATTTTTATATTTTATTATGTCACCACATATCATTTCTAAATGTTAAAATGTGCTTCTGGTTGAATTTTAATGAGAAACAATCATAACTATGTGTCCCTTTCATTCAAAATAAATACATAAATATTACCAAATTTGTGACTCAATAGATAGATCTCATAAAAAGTAAATAATAATAACAATTTTATAAATCTACTACAGTTGTAGAACAATATTTTCTCACAGAAGTGTGTGTGTATGTGTGAATGTGTGTGTGTGTGTGTGTGCGTGTGTATACACATTAACTCCATTGTGTTTCTGTAGTTTAATGGAAGCAAGGAAGGGTCAAACACTCTACAGCTATAAAGAACTTTCTCTTATGTCAGTGTTCTGTGTGTTTGAATTACTTTGTTAAACATCACTGGGTAACTGACTACCTTTCACTTACCAAATAGTAAGTGTATTTGATAATCACTAACATATATATATTTTAATGTTTTTATTTCTTTTTGAGAGAGCGAGCACAGGGATAATCGGGTGAGGGCCAGAGAGAGAGAAAGGAAGAGAGTGAGGGAGGCACAGAGAGAGAGGGGGACAGGGGATCCAAAGTGGGCTCTGTGCTGACAGAAGAGAGCCCGATTCAGGGTTTGAACTCATGAACCTTGAGATCATGATCTGAGCTGAAGCTGGATGCTTAACCGACTGAGCCACCCAGACACCCCGAAAATGACTAAATTTTAAATGAAAGCATATACCTGTGACCAGATTATATAACTGGAAGTGTATTAAATCCAGAATAGCTGACCATAGCGTATATAGTAACCTTATCTAATTTCATGACCCTTATGAAAAGTTCCAATTTGATGTCAAATGTCATTTATTTAGTCCATGATCACTAAAAGACAAAACAACCACCTAGCATTCAGAATTCCTTCTTCTTCTTATGTTTCTGCTTATATGGGTATTTAAGAAAATTGAGGAAACATTTTATCTTTTAGTTTTACCATTAAAATGTATTCTGCCTTCTGTGAATACAGCAAAAACAAAAACAAATTTCACTACATGTGCATCTGTTTATTTTTTGTCTATCAGTCTAATTTGTCATACATTCTGTGTTTCTCAATGAAATTAGTTAATATTGGATTTAGGAATTCTAGTCCTTTTTTGTTTTTAAGTTTATATATTTTTCAGAGAGAGAGAGAGAGACAGCGATTGAGGGAGAGAGAGTACGAGCAGGGGAGGGACAGAGAGAGAGAGAGAGAGAGAGAGAGAGAGAGAGACATAGAATCCGAAGCAGGCTCCAGGCTCCGAGCTGTCAGCACCGAGCCTGAATCGGGGCTTGAACTCATGAACAGCGAGATCATGACCTGAGCTGAAGGCAGATGCTTAACTGACTGAGCCACCAGATGCCTCTGGATTTAGGAGTTCTAAAGGAGAAAAATGGTTTAGTATTTTACTACAATCTCAGTCATCCAGTTAATATGCTATTGAAAAACTGGAAAAACTACATAGCACGTTTCAATTTCTAATGACACCTGCAACGTGTCTCCTCTGTAGCAGAAGCACAGCCTTTAAGAATTTTTGTAACTAAAAATAATATTCACTATTTCAAGATCTGTGTTTGTTCATCTATTTTTAGGTATTCAACTTATCCATGCTTGCTCCAAAAACACTTAAACACTAGAGAATTTTAAAAGGAAAGAGTGAAAATTACCTAGCTCCTTCTTAACCCCACACCCAAGAGCAGATATCCCTCCAGAACCTTTACTGTATATACAAAGCAAACAAACAAACAAAACCAAACAGAAGACACAGGCACCCATATCACTTTACAAAACAAGGCAATGACCACATTTCTATGCACTGCTGTTTCTTTCATTTAATGGTACAGCTGAGAAACCATTCAACAAAAGATATCCCACCATCTTCCCAAAGGATGCACAGTACTCAGTCATTTGGACACACCAACAAGGAGCTAACCAGTTTTTATATTGACGGACAATTAGGATGTTTTCCGCGCTTCACCATCACATACAACCCAGTCGAGTTAATCCGTGTACGTGTGTACATGCCCTAGCTAGTCTCTTCCAGAAAGAACAACAGAGCATGAGGCAACCTCTACACTGAGGCTTTATTAGGAGAAAAACCCCAGTTCATCAAGGGTGAGGGAAGAGAGGAACAGAGTCCAGAGCAGGGGAAGCCCAGGCCAGGGGTTATGTGACAAAGCCAGCCATCGCCTCAGAGAGGGTCAATATCTAGGTGAGACTTCTCCACACAGGCTGCACAGACCCACCAGGCATCAGGGTATCCCACGTGGTGAAGGACGGATGATCTAGTCTGTGTCAAATGTATCAAAGTTTGTTCCATGGTTCCTGGCTGTGTCACCTGGTCCCTTTGGGCAGCTAAAAAGGGAGGCAGATAGGAAGCACCACAGGTATGAAGGAAGCTTCATTTGAGTCCAAAGGGGCAAGTTGAGCCAGAGGCTCCATGGATGCTGTGGGGTCTGGTTTGGGGGTCAGAGGCTGCACCTCCCTGGGGATCTGGGAAAGCCAATGGTGCTGGGGCTTTCCGATGGTGGGAGAAGGCAGCAGCCAGGGACGGCGGACAAATGAGGGTCGGGGGAATCTGAGAAGGCATCTTAACAGTGTGGGATACAAAACATGTATTTTTCTTTAGGGTTGAGTCCTAAGAAAGGAACTGCAGGATCCAGAGGTAGGCACACTGCTATCATGACAACTTTGTAACATTCACATTTTGTCTAAGAAAGTTTTTTATTGATGGATTGATTGAGAGAGAGAGAAAAAAAGAGAGAGAGAGGGAGAGAGAGGGAGAGAGAGAATCCCAAGTAGGCTCCACACTGTTAGCTCAGAGCCCGATGTGGGGCTCAATCCCATCAACTGTGAGATCATGACTGGAATCGGAATCAAGAGGTGGACACTTAACATACTGAACCACTCAGGTACCCCTGTTTCAGAACATTTTAAATTTTCATTAATATACATGGTGTTTTCCTTTAGGTTTAGGTTTAGGTTTAGGTTTCCAGATGTTTCCAGCAATGTATATCAGTGTGAGCGGCATCTCTGAAGCCCACCAGACAATCTGGACCCTGACAATTTATCTCATTTAGTACTGTGGTGTTTCCAGCTGGGTCATGAAAAGAAGAATGTGTTGGCGGGGGGGGGGGGGGGGGGGGGGGCGGACGGTGCCTGGGTGGCTCAGTCTTTTAAGCACCCAACTCTTGACCTTGGCTCAGGTCATGATCTCATGGTTCATAGGATTGAGCCCCGTGTCAGGCTCTGTGCTGACACCGCGGAGCCTGCTTGGGATTCTCTTTCTCTCACTTCCCTCTCCCACTTGTGCGCACTCTCTCTCTGTCCAAATAAACATTTTTTTACCAAGTTAGAATGTGTGTGAACAGAATGGAGTTGAAACAATGCCTGCGTATTTGTAAGTGAATGATCTCTTGAACATCTAACACATCATGTGTGATATTTTATATTATTATTATTAATATTATTATTAGACAAAGATCAGGTGATCTCATGGGCAGGATAAAAGCCATAGCAGCAACCCAGATGGCAAACAACTGTTTTTTTAAATATAACATACTACAACCAAATATGAGTAAATATACCAATAAATCCCAAAAAGCACTTTAAAGCACAATTTGAATAGTTCATATTAGTTGTTCAGGAGCTTATTTTTTCCTCTTTTGAGACTCTACTCTTAACCTGAGTAGTTGTGGGGAAAATATTTTTCATAATCAGGGAGGAAAGGAAGCTTTTGTGTTTGTAAACAGGCCTCTACTTGGTCGTCCAACAAGGGGAAAACCATGAACCCTTCCCTGCAATCAAACCACGCATGCTAAGAATTTTTTTATATTTATAAAACAAGTTGAAATTTGACCACTTGTTGGATATTGGGTAACTTTAAGTGATTACTGACAAGTCTGTAGCGTGGTATCTAAATTTATAAAAGATGTTGCTTGTGATTTGCTGCAAAACAATGAGAAATGGGGAAAAGAGATGAACAATAGTTCATAATTTTAGTTGGGTGGTAGGTTTTCTGTATAGATTTGAATCATTCAAATCAAAAGTTGTTTAAAAAAAATGTCCAGGGGCACCTGGGTGGCTCAGTCGGGTAAGCGGCCGACTTCAGCTCAAGTCATGATCTCACAGCTCGAAGGCTCATGAGTTCGATCCCCGCGACAGACTCTGTGCTGACAGCCAGGAGTCTGCTTCCGATTCGTGTCTCCCTCTCTCTCTGCCCCTCCCCTGGTCATGCTCTGTCTCTGTCTCTGTCTCTCTCAAAAATAAATAAACATTAAAAAAATGACCAAAAATTCCTTCCCCTTATTCCTGTTCTAGATCCATTCCAAAGAGCAATATGTATGCCCATGTGTAGTATGCACAGATTCACACCCTTGCACAAGGATGAAGTGGAACCATATGAGGACTCTCAGCAGGAGATCAAAGACAGCTGTAGAACTGGACCCAGAGAATGTTAATTTCTTGAGAACAATTTTCAGAGAAATTTTACTTCTTGAGAATGGCCTTAGTGAGGCTGGAAATGATTACATTTTTATGTGTTGTCTTAGCAGCATCTGGGAACATAGACTGTCTCACAGTTCCTGACAAGAAACAATTCAATTCCTTTCAAGGATAGAACTCTTATTAAGCAATCGATAAACACATTCATTCATCCATCCATCTTTCCCTCCCTCCATTCAGCAAACACTTATTGATGATATGGTAGTGAACAAATCAAATCAAATCAATATTTGGGCCCCTAACTTCAAGCAACTCACAGTCTAGAAAAACACAGATAACCTATTTTGTAGAAAGTTGTGCTGCATTGGGAGCTTGGATCACCATGGAAGGGTGTTTCCTATAAATGGGGTATTTTATTCCAAATAATAGTTCAAATTAAGAGTATTTTGAATTGCTAAGGCTTTCAGAAATGGCAACTGGAAAGAAGGAAGGAAGGAAAGGAGGAAGGGAGGGAGGGAGAGAGGAAGGGAGGGAGGGAAGGAAAATGGGGGGGGTAAGAAACAATGAACAATGTCAAGGGATAGATGTGCAATTTCATTTGAAATAAATAATTACTTATGCATGCTGAGATTTTATTATCTATTTCCTTCCTTCCTTCAGTCCTTCCTTCCTTCCTTCCTTTCTTCCTTCCCTCCCTCCCTCCCTCCCTCCTTTCTCTCTTTCCTTGTCTTAAAACTCTGATAATGGGCAGGCACTGCATAAGGCCTAGTTCTGTAGGACTCTACAAACTCTGTTGTTAATTGCAACCTATATACTTTTCCAACTCATCTTACACTTACATTATAAGGAATGAGCCATGAGCATATGTGATTTGTAACATAAAAAGAGTTGCATTTATCATTTTTTGGTTCACGGTTTTGGTCAAATAATATAATCTACTATAATCTCAAACTGTTTTCTACAATCTAATCATTTATTTTGACTGTTTATCAACCGGTATGCAATAAGCTTAAGCATTTTTACATACAAAATTTAAAGAAAGGGATGGTGGGAGAAATTTGCTGCCCAATGGCTCAGTCACCATGTAGACTAGCAAACAGCTAGCAGTGACTTCACTTATTTTTGAATTATATCTGAATTCTTAATGCCTTTCCATATATAATTATGAACCAAGTAAGCACATGCAAAGCTAGAGCCTAGATAACTTGTAATTTTTCAGTAGATTGCAGGTGGGTAAATCTTTCCACGGGTTTTATTTGTCTTTCTTCACCTTTTTTCTGTCTTCTTCGTTCTTCTTCTCCTTCAGTCTCTCCCTGGCCTGCCTCCATCTCTTCTTTCTTTTTTCCTTCCTTCTTTCTCCCTGCCTCCCTTCCTTCTTTCTTTCCTAAGGAGATCTGCCCTCATATTAAGAATTCACAGCCAGGGCTGTTTCCTAGCTTCCTTCCATTGTATGATGCAATGTGCTCAGCCTACAGATCCTAAATATTCTCGTTTCTTTCACCACACAGTAGTCCTTTAACAATCCAAATTAGAATAAGCATAAGAATTTTAAAGAGCAAATAATACGCCCGAGTCACCTGACAATAAGCAAGCTCACCGAGTCTCACTTTGAAAATAAGATTTGGTCTTGGAATATATGACAGTCACTTAATATTTTGGAATTGAAAAGTGACCTGCTTTCCTCTACCAAAGCCGTAATTTCGCCAAGCTGAATTATTAAACATAGGTTTTAGTTTAAATTTGAATCAAAGTGCAAAGCAATTTACATCTGTTTTGATGCAAAGACTCACTTGAGCCGCTCCAAAGAGACGAGGCTTTGGCATTTGTCTAGCGCCATCTACTGCCCGCATCAAGCATCAGCACGGATCTCATTCTCACAATTGGAAGCTGACAGTGTCCTATATTGCAGATTCAGTGGTTGGCAATGAGACACGAATGGAAAAAGAAGAAAGACTAGACAAAATAAAACTCGGAAAAGCTAAGTGGTGATAACTAAAAGAGAAGATGAGAAACAAATATCAGCAGTCACACATGCGCAGAAGCACAGTCAAATAAGCAACCATAACCTTAGACTTTAGGAACCTCTAGGAAGGAGTATTTTTTGCACCGGTAAACATTCAGATACACAAACACACGCAAGTACGGGCTACATGACTGATGAAAGCCATGTAACCACCTAGTTAATCAAAGTACGTTTTTTTAAGATTCAAAGACAAATATACTTTATTCACAGGGCGCTCTGTTTTCATATTTTTCCTGAATAGAATTTTTATTATTATAATATGGAGTAAAAAGTTAGAATTTCAGTGAAAGGAAAAATAAAACTATTCATTCAAATACATTAGAAAAGGAGCGCATAGTATAATGACTATAACCAAAAAGTACAGTAAGTTCAGCTTGGTTTGAATAATGGCAAAATTAGGGAATACAAGAGGCCGCTGGATCTGTTCCCCTGCTGGGTAATAACATGAATTTAGCTAAATATGTAGGCCACTTTTAGAATTCAGTCTCCAAGTCATCTATTACTATGATATAATTTTACCCTCCATGACAAGATAATTCATATGCTGCAATCAGTGCTTCTTTGAAAGGGAGTTACATTCATGGGTAGCACAATTCACTTAGGATCTATAAAAAAATGATTGTGCAAGAATTCATACCTCCTTGAAATTCAGAACAAATAGTCCAAAAAATACAAGTGACATTTTTGTCAAGATCTTTACTCCGTACAGAATAAAAAACCTTCTTAATAATTTTTATGCTTAGTTTTTTTTTTTCCACTAGCTTTCTTGGAAACAGACTATGTGTAAACATTTAAACAGATCAGCATATTTCAAAGCTCCCTCAATTCTAACTGTACAAGGGCACTTATTCAGAGAACCCCCCCCTTTGTTGAACTTAGCAAACCAGTTGATAACTGGTTATTTAGCAAAGCACAACGAAAACCCTTGTATTTCGAGTGTGTCTATATTTGTAAGGTCTCTTCCTGTGCTAATTTCTAAGACAACAGTTGTGACCTCTCTCCTGTGTGCTGACTACACTCGTTTACATTTGGGTCATTTCTCAGTTTTATGGGAGGCTTCTTGTTTCTTTCTTGTATCTAAATCAGTTCAAGTAATAAACGTAAAAGAAGAAGCAATTAGTATCGTGGGAAAGCGCAAACAAAAAGACAAAGAACACAGGGGGTTTTGAGGGCGTTAGGTTTCTCCTAGTTCACGTGTAAAATAAAATGTTTATACATGATATAAACTCATGGCAAATAAAAGTAATTAAAAATAAAGCATCAGGAAAAAGGATCAAAGAGTTTCACAGAAAATAAAATAAACGCCACCTTCTTCATTCGGAGGATAATTTCAACAGTTCTGTTTCACATTTACTTTGCTTTGATTTCCTTTATAGAAGATTAAGTCTTTTCCCTATAATCCTCTTGCTTATAACACACCTCATTTTACAGACCAAGGTTTGTCTGCCGACAATGGCTCTTAAATAAGAGTGAAGTGTAGCTGAATAAAATATGAAACTAAATCTACACAGATGAACACAAAAAGATCTCAATTCATAGCCAGAATTTTACTTACTCTAATAGAGATCCATTGCATTTAAAAATCTATATTAATAAAAGCTCACACAAGCCAAATAACTTTATATTTTTGTTTATCATAAGAAACTACAGGGGAAAAAAAGGAATACGTGGAAACATCTAGAACTACTTGGACATTATCTTGAGAAGGACATTAACTGGTTATGTGTTTGCATTTAAAAGTGTGCAATGAACTCCATGAAGCACACTTCCAGAGATTGGGTGGCTCAGAATTTTTGACTAATGGATTCATCTTCTTTACAGTCAGTGAAACTCTATAAACAACTGAATTGTTCTCGCCAACACAGCTTCATGAACAAGGAAGATACCACTGCATTTAATTGGTAAAGGAGCTACTTTCATAGAGAGATACTAAAATCCAGACACATACCCATGCATATCTTCATGCTTCTATTCAAAAATACTGCCTGGTACTCTCCTAGCATAGCACAAGCCAACCATTTATCTCTGTGAGTTAAAAACTTAACAGAGCGTATTGTAAAAGCAATACACTACAATTGTCTAAGACTATTGCCATCTACTCTTATATGTTGTATTGGGTTTCCTCCAAAGTGAATTCTAGGAGAATTATTTGAGAGTCAGTAGTTCATGTTACAAATGATACTAAGAAAGAGTACAAAGGAAGGGCAGGATACCACAGGAACAGAAAGGGAGGAAGAGGACGTTTAGGGTACATTATTAAGCAACTCAACCCCCTGGGCAGCTACAGCTCAGTCTTTTACTGGCCAACTAAGAAAAGTCCAAGACTGAATGAGTCAGAGTCCCCCCACCTGAGAGGAATGTAAGACCACAGACTAAAGTGCATCTTATACTACTAGGAATTTATCCAAAGGATACAGGAGTGCTGACTCGAAGGGGCATGATACATGTTTACAGTATCACTATCAACAAAACCCAAATTATGGAAAGAGCCCAGATGTCCATCAACTGATGAATGGATTAAGAACATGTAGTGTATGCCTGCGCACGCGCGCGCGCACACACACACACACACACACACACACACACACACAGGCAATGGAATACTACTAGCAATGAAAAAGAATGAAATCTTGCCATTTGCAACAATGTGGATGGAACTGCAGGGTATTATGCTAAGTGAAGTAAGTGAGTCAGAGAAAGATACCACATGATTTCAGTCATATGTGGAATCTGAGAAACTTAACCCACGATCATAGGGGAAGGGAAGGAAAAATAAGATAAAAACAGAGAGGGAGGTAAACCATAAGAGACTCTAAAATATAGAGTTGATGGGGGTGGGTTAAATGGGTGATGCACATTAAGGAGGGCACTTGTTGGGATGAGCACTGTTTGTCATATATAAGGGATGAATCACTGGATTCTACACCTGAAGCCAAGATTATACTGGATGTTAACTAACTCAAGATCGATCAATCAATCCAGATGATATAGATATCTCTGAACTTTATACAATTGATATATCTCAGATAGGATGCAGCAGTGTCTATCACATAGGAAATGCCCATAGGGAATTTATTGATTTTAAGGTTATAGTTTAAATTTATATCACCACATGAATCTGAAAATCAGTGCAGAGGAGGGATTTGTTGAAATGTCACAGGGATCTGAAAGATGAGATATCATGACCTAGACACACAGATGGTGACAATGTTTCAAGAAGAGGGAATAATAATTGTAGGGAAGGTTCATTAAGGTATGAGGAGAAACAGAGAGTGTGCGGTGATGGGGTGGAGGGCACATAAAAGCAAAGAGTAGGATCTCAGAATTTGAGAGCAGATTTCAAGTGTTGAGGTGATATAGCCTGAAGTGACCGACACCCATGAATACTCATAAACAAGAACATAATATAAGAACTATAACCTGGATCAAAACATATGGTAGCAAAAGGCACCCAGAGTCTCAGTTGAGAATCCAACTTTTGATTTTGGCTCAGGTCATGATCCCACAGTTCATGAGCTTGAGCTCCGCATGAGTTTCAACATGGAGACTGCTTGGGATTCTCTCTCTCCCTCTCTTTCTGCCCCCCCCCCGCCCCCCCTCCACACAAAACAAATACATAAACTTAAAAATATATATATGGTAGTAGAATAGAAATAGACCAAAGGAAGAAGAAAATGCAGGCAGGGAGAAATCAGTTAAAAGATGATTAATAATCCAGGAAAAGAGGTGAGGATCTCAACTAGTGCAGTAACTGAGGAAACAGAACAGAGGAGATATTTTCAAGAAATGTGCAGAAGATATATCCGATATATGTCTTGAAGATATATAAGACTTGAGAGGTGATTTGAGCTGTAAACTGAGGGAGAAGAAATAGTTAGGACTGAAAGGTCTAGCTCAGGTTACTGCTGAGGCTTAATACAATTCATTGATACCATGAAAAAATTGGGGGAGCAAATTTGGAAGATGGACCTGAGCTTATAGGCGTTTCTGTGAAGCTAGAACCTTGAATTTATCATCTATGGAGGATAGAAGAGGAAGAGATACAGAACCGGAATGTGCTTACAAGGAAATGCATACAATTTCCAGGGAAACTCTATAAAACAAGAAGAAAATAAAGGAAAGACTGAGGCTGGAGGAGTGACACCACTTAAGGGAGGAGCATGGGGAAATCTAGACCAACTGGCCAAGAGAAACTAGGAAGAGAATCAGGACAGAATACACTCTGAGTACAATGAGCTCTTGATACGAGACTTGAGGTTCTGTAACATCACAGGGAACAGAAGTACAAACTAGTAAAGCCCTAATGTCCTCATTATTCAGGCTCTAATTTCATGAACGATCCAAATCAAACTTGGTTTTCTTTTGAGGCTCATTCCCTTTGGTGATAAAAACAAGATAGCTACACCGTTTCCTGACTGATTTATTTTAGGCTTTCGAATTAACTTTTTTTCCTTTCTCTTGGACTTATTAGTTTTAGTAATTGTAATCTTATGGATATGATCTAAGAAGCTCTGCTGCTTCCTGTTTGAAGCTGTTGTAATGTTTCCTGGGATCACAGTTGTATTCCTCTTTCAGGAGAGACTCAAGAAAAGAACACACCGCGCTCAGTTTTCCGAGATACTGTATGCTGTGAAGGGGTTCCCAAAGGTTGGGGAAAAGAGGAGGTGAGCTTTGGGCATCTCCTATAACAATGATTCCACTGCAAAATCATCAACTACATCAAAGAGAGCCAAGTTTACTTTGAAATTTGTGTGTCACTGAGCAGGAGAGCCAGTTGTTTGCTTCAGAAAGAGGGATCATTAGCATATCATTCTGTCCCTTAAACCTGACTTTTGAGTAGATGATGTTGCTTGAAAAGAGAGAGACTTCCCAAGGTATCCCTCACTCCATGAATTCTCTCATACCTAGAGACTACCTTTAAATGCCACCTGGCTTCTCATTCCCAATCCTGTGAAATCCTCTTTATTAAATAGCCACAACCTCCGGTGTTCCTAAGGCTCACGTTGTCTGTAGTGGATTTTCGATTTGCTTACTTTGAAGTAATCTAGGACAGTAGTTGGAAATGGAGGTGGAAAGGCTCTTTTCCGTAGTGTCTGTGGTTGCCACTCAGTTGTGTACAAGTATCATGCAGGTATATATGGTAATGTAATACATGATATAATACATAGTACAATTCATAATAACTTGAAATAAATCTTTGCCCTTCAACGTATTCATTTCTTTTGTGGTATTTATCTTCCAGTAAGCAAAATTAAGTTTTAGTTTTTGGTGAAATTTTTGTCAAAACAAGGCTTTCCTTATTTATTATCTTTATATTCACTAAACACCAACCATGAGCCAAGAATCCATATTCTCACTATTCCTAAAACCAATAACAAAAATTCTTTTTCCTTCCCACCTCTTCAAATCCTCCCATTTTTCAGGGCTCAGATCCCAGTGCTTTTTCTAGAGGACTTTTCCAAATACTCCAGCCCACATTGATATACTCCTATTAATAGGACCACTAGAATTTTTAGAATCTAGATTGAATCATATTTTATTTTTAGTTTCTAGATTCAGCAGTTCCCCACGGATGTTATGTGAATAATATGTTGCACAAAGGTCTTGAGTACTTCTCAGTGACTTACCAATATTTGGGTACTTAACAGTGAATTATCAATATTTGTGTCTCTATGAATTCATTACTGGACTGTTCACTCCATAAAGACAGTGACCATATATTATCTTTAAATGCACAGTAACTAATACACTACAGGTACTTGATAACTATTTAGTGAGTAGGCAAATGGATAAATAGTTGAAAGAGTGTATCTGGTATATATCTCTGTATCTCTGTATCTATCTATCTATTTATTCACCTATCATCTGTCTATCTTATTTCCCTAACTATAGTATGTTCTTGCCTGCAGTGTTAGGCTCTTTTGTATCAGAAACTAGATGCCATATTATTTTTTTGAATCTCATTCATCCTTCAGCATGATATTTTAAAAGCTCAAACTCATAATAAATTGATGTTTAATTGCTTAATTATATTTAGTATATAAAACAAATCTCTAGACAAAGGTCTAAATAAATAAGGGGTCTTTTAAGTTCTTCTGTAACCTCATCCCATCCATTTGATATTTGGAGGAAAAAGTACACAGTAGTAATTTATTCCTTAATTGCATGGGATAAAATTATTTGGGGCCATTGATTAAAAGATAAGGTATCACAATTTAGATATCCTTTTGTTTTTTTTTTAATGACATTTTTTAAAGTTCATATATTGTGTGTGTGTGTGTGTGTGTGTGTGTGAGAGAGAGAGAGAGGGTGTGTGAGCAAGGGAAGCACGGAGAGTGAGAGAGAGAGAATCCCAAGCAGGGCCTGGGTTGTAAGCATGGAGCCCAACATGGAGCTTGAACTCATGAACCATGAGATCATGATCTGAGCCAAAATCCAGAGTCAGATGCTTAAACAACTGAGCCACCAGGTACCCCTCAAGGACTTATAAGAGAAAAAAGGTTTTGAAGCCAGACAATGGTATTTTTTTGGGTGAGGGTCAATTTTATGTAACAAAAGAACATGGCCTCGGGGGTCGGCAAGACCTATAATCAAATCTTGGTTCTCCCAACATTTCTTTACAATCTTAGCAAGCAATCTCTCTGAACTTGTATTTCCTCGATTAAAAAGTAGAAATATCGAGGGGCACCTGGGTGGCTCAGTAGGTTAAGCATCCAACTTTGGCTCAGGTCATGATCTCATGGATTGTGAGTTTGAGCCCCACGTCGGGCTTTGTGTTGACAGCTTTGAGCCTGGAACCTGCTTCAGATTCTGTGTCTCCTTACCTCTCTCTGCCCCTTCCCTGCTCATGCTCTCTCTCTCTCGCTCTCTCTCTCTCTCTCTCTCTCTCAAAAGTAAACATCAAAAAATTCAAACAAAGTGTAGAAATATCCATTAAAAGGATCATTACCCATGATCAAGTGGGATTTATCCCTGAGATGGAAGGATGGTTCAACATATGCAAATCAATCAATACGATATATCACATTAGTACAATGAAAGATCACAATCATCTGCAACTCAATAGATGCAGGAAATGCATTTGACAAAATTCAATATTTATTCATGTTAAAAACGCTTAAAAATTAAGCACAGAATGAACATATCTCAACCTATCTCATAATAATGGCTAAGTATGACAATCCCACAGCTAACATACTCAATGATTAAAGCTTAAAGGCTCTTTTTCTAATATCAGGTATAGGACAAAGTTGTCCACTCTCACACCTCCTATTCAACATAATAGTGAAAGTCCCAGCTGGAGCAATCAGGCAATAAAAATGAATAAAAGACATCAGAATTGGAAAGGAAGAAGTAAAATTGTCTTTAGTGGCAGATGACATGATCTTATATACAGAAAGTCTTAAAGATGAAACCAAAAAATTTTTAAATCTAATTGACAAATTTAATAAATTTGCAGAATACAAAATAAATGTACAAAAATCAGTAGCATTTCTATATATACTGACAACATATAATCTGAAAAAGAAATAAAGAAATTGATTCTGTTTACAATAGTATCAAAAACAATAAAGTTAATAGAAACACATTCATTCAAGGAGGTAAAATATTTCTATTCTAAATACTGTAAGATGCTGAAGAAAGAAATTGAAGAATACACAAATAAATGGAAAGGCATCCCATGTTCATGGATGGGAAGTGTTAATTAATATTGTTAAAATGTCAATAATACCAAAAGCCATCTATAGGTTCAGTGCAATCCTTTTCAAGATTCCAATGGCTTTTTTAACAGAAATTAAAAAAAAAAACTCCTAAAATTTATATGGAGTAAATTTTCCCTCTCTCTCTGCCCCTCCTGCACTCGTGCTCTGTCTCTCTGTCTCTCAAAAATAAATAAACATTTAAAAAAAAATTTACATGGAACCACAAAAGATTCCAAATAGCCAAAGAAATCCTAACAAAAAATTAAAAAAGCAGGAGACATCACATTTTCTAATTTCAAGCTATCCTATAAAGTTGCTGTAATTAAAACAGTGTGGTACTGGCATAAAAACAAACAAGCAGACCAAAGGACAGTATCGAAAGCCCTGTAATAAACTCAAATATAAGCAGTCAACTAATATCTGACAAGACGGTCAAGAATATTTAATGGAGAAAAAAGTCTCCTCAATAAATGGTGCTGGGAGAACTAGATATTCACTTGTAAATGAGTAAAACTTCACCTCTATCTTACACTACTCACAAAAATTAATTTAAAATGGGTGAAAAACAAAGGTAAGTTCTGAAACCATTAAATTCCAAGAAGAAAACATAGAAAAACATTTCTTTGACATGAGTTTTCGTAATTTTATTTTGTTTTTTGAAAAATCACACAGAGTGCAGAAACAATAAAAAGTAAAGAAGTAGAACAACATCAAACTTAAAAATCTTCTGCACAGAAACAGAACCCATTAAAGAAGTGAAAAGACAACCTATTGGAATAGGAAAAAATAACTGCAAACAATTTCTCTAATAAGAGGTTAATATCCAAAATATATAAAGAACTCATACAATTCAACAGCAAAATAAATAAATAAAAGTAAAATAATCCAATTTAAAAATGAGCAAAGGACTTAAGAGATTATTTTTTCAAAGAACATTTCCAAATGGCCAACAGATACATGGAAAGATGCTCAACATCACTATTCGTTAGGGAGATGTATATGAAAACCACAATAAAATATCACGTTGTACCTGTTAGAATGGCCATCACCAAAAAGAAAAGGGGTAACAAATGGTGGCATGATCTTGAGAAAAGGGAATCAGAATATATTTAAAGGAAACAAAACCACTAATTCAAAAAGATATCTACACTTCCATGTTTACTGCAGTATTATTTGTAATAGCCAATACACGGAAACAACCTAAACATCCACCAAAGAATGAATGGATACGGAACCTGTATGTAAATATATCAAGAAACATACACAATGGAATACTATGCAGTCATACAATATGAGGAAACCTCATTTGTGATAGCATGGAGGGACCTTGAAGACGTTATGCTAATTGAAATGAGTCAGAGAAAGATAAATACTATATAATCTCATTTATATGTGGACTATAAAACAAATAATAACAAAAACAGAAACCCACCAAACTCAGAAAAATAGATGAGATTTGTGGTTAATTGAGGCAAGGTAAATTGGAGAAAGGTGGTCAAAGCTAAAAACTTCAAGTTATAAAATAAATAAGTACTAGGGATGTAATATACAACATGATGACTACAGTTAATAATGCTATATGATATACAGGAAAGCTGTTAAGACAGTAGATCCTAAAAGTTCTCATCACAAGGAGAAATTTGGGGGTGCCTGAGTGGCCCAGTCAGTTGAGCACCTGACTCCTGGTTTTGGCTCAGGTCATGATCCACAGTTCATGAGTTCAAGCACTATGTCGGGCTCTGTGCTAACAATGAGGATACTGCTTGGGATTCTCTCTCACCCACTCTCTCTGCCCCTTTCCCCTCTCTCACTCTCTCTCTCTCTCTCTCTCTCTCTCTCTCTCTCTTTCTGTCTCTCTCCCCCTCCCCCTCCCCCTCTCCCACTCTCAAAACAAAGAAGTAATCTTTAAAGAAAAAAAGGACATATTTTTCCCATCTTTTTATTGTATCTATATGAGGTATGGAAGTTGAGTAAACATAGCACGGTGAGTATCTTACACTATATGTAAATCAAACCATCAGGCTCTACACCTTAAACTTATGTGGTGATGTATGTCAATTATTTGTCAATAAAACTTTAAAAATTATAAATAATAAAAATTCCCATCTGGCTATACAATTGTGTATGAATTAGATTATTCTGATAAATAACATGGACAGGTGTGCTTGAACTCTCAGTCTCTTTGGGCATAATGTGTATTGCACAGTGGATTTCTACCATGTACCTTACTAAGTATTCTCTGTATGCCTGTCAATGCTACATCCTTCTTCACTCACCAGAGTAATTCAGGCGAAATGAATTCTCCTGACTTGCACCTTCCAGTCCACTTGGACAATGGGGAAGGGGCACTAATAAGAGTCTGTAGGAAGAGTGGGGGATAAGTTGGAAGTTTTATTTCTTTCCTTTCCAGGACGGATGTGAAAGAATGGCTCCTCCCTCAAAGCAGTGAGTGACTCTTGTCACTGTCTCTTCTTGTTGTTGAGGTAAGCCCACCTTCCTTTGAACCCTCATCCCCAGGGACAGGAAAAGACCCCATCTGCATCCCACCATCCCCTGTGTTCACCAGGGTGAACACCAGGGTGAGCACCAGGATTGTGCTTTAGGTACAATTTTATAAACCCTCTGCAAACTATCTGAGTGTGCTGTTTCCTAAGAGAACCAGATAGAAATATCTTTATAATAGAATTGTAATCATTTTTTTTAAATTTAGAATGCCCTAGACCAGCAACTTCCTCCTCTTTTCCTTTTTTTTAAGTAAGAAGCAGAGAAAAACTTTTTTCCCTTTTATTTGACTTAAATATTTGAAACTAACAAATTGAAGGAAGAAAGAAAAGGGAGGAAGGTAATCCAATGGTAGGTGTGCAACTAGATTAAGTAGGTAGAGCTTGGGAGCCAGCACTGTAGCTCACAATTAAACTTTAAAAACAGCTAGCAAAGGAGTGGGAAGTAACAATTCACTCAGAGTCCTTTTCCATAAGACAGCAACATCTTTGTTAGAGTGCTATAAATTTCTCGGGAACACTATCCTATAAAAACTTCAATCACATGAAAGATGTTACAGTAAAAAAAAAAAGCAACACATTTTAAAATTCAATATTACATTTGTGCATTGTCATTTTTCCTTCTACCAAAATGCATAATTTTGTCTTAGAGAACACTTGTGGACTGTGGAATCTACCAGAGCAGCCTGGTGCGTTTCTAACAATGATCAAATAAAAAGAGTAGTGACATAAAAGAGAGAGAGAAAGAGAGAGAGGGAAGGGGAGGTATATACATATCGATATACATATGGAGACATAGATATAACACTTTTATTTAAATATAACTAGATCTAATTTACACATAACATTCACTGTTTGAATTGTATACTTCTATAGTTTTCAGTATACTGAGATGCACCTCATCAATAAAATCCAATTTTTAATAATTTTATCACCCCAAAAAGAAACCCCATAACCATTAGCACTTAATGTCCTAGCTCTTCTCCATCCAGCCCTTGACAGGCATATTTCTGTATCTATACATTTGCCAATTCTGGGCATTTCATATTTGGAATCACATAATATGTGGCATTCTATGAGTTATCTTCTTCCACTTTGTATAGTATTTTTAGGATTTGTTCACATTGTAGCAGGTATCAGGCCTTCATACCTTTTTACCGCAGAATACTATCCCATTGTAAGGATATGCCACCTTTATGCATTCATCAGTTGATAGACAATTGGCATTTTCCCACTTTGGGCCATTATGAATAATGCTATTATGGATAGTCATGTGAGGGTTTTTGCATGGGCAAATCTTTTCATCATTTCTTATGGGTATATACTTAGGAGTAGAATTCCTGAATCAAATGGTAACTCTATGTTTCATATTTTGAAAAACTCTCAGGCTATTTCCAATGGAATTGCTACATCTTATATTCCCACTACTAGTGTAAAAGGCTTCCATTGTTTTCAATCTTCTATAACTATTGTTATTATTTGTATTTTTTAATAATAGGATTTATAGTGAATGTTAAGTACTGTGTCATTATGGTTTTGATTTGTAATTTCCTGACAGCTGATGATGTTGAAGAGCTTCTCAGATGATTATTGGCTATTTGTTTATACTACTTAGAGCACTGCCCATACAGATTCTTTGCCTATGTAAAAACTTGATTGCCTTTTTACTGCTGAACTGTAAGAATTCTTTGTGTATTATATATGTATGCATATATATATATATATATATATATACACATATATACACACGTATATATGTATACATATATGTATATATATCATTGCTTTCTCCATGGTCATAACAATAAATGCTTCTGTTTTCTTGGTAACATGCTTACAGTTTTAGCTCTTACATTAGGTCACTGATCCACTTTGCATTATTTTTGTATATTGAATTGGGTGGGGATCCAGCTTCAGCTTTTACAAGCAGATAATCTAGTTGTGCCAACACCATGGAGAAGACTATTAGTCGTCCCACTGACTTGCCTTGGCGGTTTTCTAGAAATCAATTGATCATAAATGTGAAGGTTTATTTTTAGACCCTCAGTTTTATTCTGTGGATTTGTATGTCTGTCTTTAGAACAGTACAATGCTGTGTTGATTACTACAGCTATGTAGAAGGTTTGGGAAATCTAGCACAATTCTACAAATGAGTTCTCCTTTCTCAAGACTATTTTGAATATTCTGATCCCTTGAATTTTCACATGAATTTTAAGATCAGTTTGTTAATTTCCAAAGAGAAGCTGGGATTTTCACAGATACTCTATAGCAGATGTAATTCAATTGAGGATATTGACTTTTAACATTATGCCTTCTGATTCAAGAACATGGAATTTCATCCCATTTCCTTAGATATTCTTTAATTTTTTAATTGAAAATAGCTTGAATTTTTCAAAGTATAAATTAGAACTTCTCATGTTAAAAGCATTACTGAATATTCATTTTTAGAAGGAGCTATAAATGCAATTGTAGCCTTAATTTTATTTTCAGATTGTTCATTACAAATATTCGAAACAATTAGAAACTATTTTTAGATTTTTATCTTGTATCATGCACGCTTGATGAACTTGATTATTAGTTCTAATAGTTTTATTTATTGGATCTCTTAGAATTTTCCATATACAAGGATACATCCTCTGCAGTTAGAGATGGTTCAACTTCTTTCTCTCCAATCTGGATGCCTTTTCTCTCATTTTATTTCCTAAAGGTCCTAGCTAAAATGTCCAGGACAATACTGAAAAGATATAGGAAGAGTGGACATCCTTGTCTTATTCTTTTTTTTAAGTTTACTTATTTACTTGAGAAAGATAGAGACAGCATGAGTAGGGGAGGTGCAGATAGAGAGGGAGAAAGACTCACAAGCAAGTTCCACACTGACAGTGCAGAGCCCTGGTGGGGGGGGGGGGGCGGTTCAAAGTCACAAAACTGTAAGATCATGACCTAAGCCTAAACCAAGAATTGCACCCTCAACTGACTAAGCCACCCAGGAGCCCCATTGTTCATAGGGCTATTTATGGATAAACAATCAGTCTTTCAACTTTAAGTATGATGCTAACAATGCAATTTTTCTAGATATTCTTTATCACATTGAAAAAGATCCCTTCTATTCCTAGTGTGTTGAGTACTTTCAACATAGAGTGCTGGATATTTACAAATGCTTTTTCTGCCTCTTTTGAGATGGTCATGCAGCTTTTGTCTTGTGTTCTATTAATATGATAAATCACATTAAATCTGCTTCAGATTTATGCTATCTTACTTACAGTAAGATTAATAAATGTTGTTCCTATAGAGTTCTATTGTCTCTTTCATTTTCATGTGATCATTTTATGTACATTATCCAACAAAACACATTTACTTTATATAAATCAATAAAATGTTATAGCTTCTTTTAAGGCTCATTTTAAAGAATATCAGAGGAAAACAAATACATATGTTTATAGAACTTGTTATATTAAACTCCTTACTTAACATTTTTGGCCTTCTTCTGCTGTTACTGTATGTTGACTTACTATATGGTGTCATTTCCTTACTGTAACAAAGCTGTGCCCAACCCACATTAATTGTGCTGTTACTGTCAAAATGCTACACTTGTATAACTCTCAAATTCAAAAATACAATTATTCACATGTTGTTTTATAAAATTTATTTGTAAACTCATTAGAAAAAAAAGAAATGTACATTTATGCTATTTTATATAAATATTTATTATCTTTACCAATTTCTCTTTGTTTCTTACTAACATTTGAAATATTACATGAAGTCATTTGCTTTAAGCCTAAAGAACTTCCTTTATTATATATTGTAAGGTCTGTCTGAGAGCAACACATTCTCTTATTTTCAATTTATCTGTACATGTCTTTATTTCACTTTTATTTTTGAATGATAGTTGTGCTGGATATAAGACTCTTGGTTGATAGCATTTTTTTTTCTTCAACCTGTGAATATATTATCCTACTAACTCTGGCTTCTTATTTCTGATAAATCAGCTGTTTAGTTTGGTTGCCTTTTCTGTCTATCTTAATGCTTTAAAATCTATTTCTTTTTCTAAGGTTTCCATTTTTACTATTATGTGTCTGGTTGTGGATCTCCATGTGTTTTTCTACTTGAAACTCACTGAGTTTAGGAATGTGTAGATTAATGTTTTTCATCAAAATTTGGAAAACTTCTGCCATTATTTGAAAATTTTATTCTGCTCATCTCTCTCCTCTCCTTCTGGTACTCTAATTAATTATAAGCCTGTTTGGGTGGTAAGAGTATTCCACCTATCTCTGAGGGTCTGGTAATTTCTCTTCACTTTTTTTCTTTCTGTTCTTTGAAATGCATCTCTGAAAATGGATTATTTCCACCATGGGCTTGTTGCTGTTGCTTTTGTTTGTTTGTTATTTGTTCAGTGACTTCGCTGGATATTTAATTGAATAATATATCCTCTGGTGTATGAAGCCCATAATGTTTGTCCTCAAAGTGTGCAGACTTGGGCATGCATACAGTCACTCTGGTGGTTCTAGAAGGGAACTCTTTGACAGTCTTTGCCCCTGATCTGTTGATATCAAATCCAAGGTTTAGGGTGACTAATTGCCAGCTAATTTCTCTAGTATTTTTGTTAATGTGCTGAGAAACAGACTGCTCCATAATCTTATCTAATTAAGTCTGGCCTTTTTGCAAGCATAATTTTTGAGGACAGTCTTTGCATTTTGGTGTTTTTGTTTTTTGTTTTGTTTTGTTTTTGGTGTTTTTCTCAGTATGCCTCTTTTTAGCTCTTTTTCTGGTTCTCTCTGGTAATCTATTGGCCCCACACGTCAGCCTGTCATTCTTATGATGCCTCCATCTTAAATGCTTTCTAACAAACTTTCCATTGCATGTGGGAGCTCACCTAGGCATGAACTTCCTCACATTCTATTTTGAATACATTTCATTCCTCTGGAGAGAGCACTGAAAGTCTAGGTGCTCATGTCCTGCCTCTTTCCTATGTAAAGTCTCTGTGTACCTGATCTAAAGCTGGAGGTAGAAAGAGGGGCCTACTTCTGTCACAGTGATCCCCCGCTTTATGAGAAGAACATGTGGAAAGTGACAGTAGCAGCAAATATTCTCAGATTGGCATGGAAACTCCACCCTACGTGCAAGTTGGGGTAAAGGTGACTGCAGTCCCACTATTCTTAGCTTGCCTTGTCCGGAGTAGATGCTTTACCCTATAAGTGAGAACTGGATGTAGAGTGTGGACCTTGAGTTGAGGGGAGAGACAGATTGTGGCTCAAGCACCACAGAAATTCATTGAGTAAATGTTTCTTCATGTGCTGTATGATTTCATAAAAATTTCCAAAGACTCTAAATACTTTTTGTTTTGCTAATTTTTATCAGATAAGGTTGTTTCACCACGGAAAGAATTCATAGAGCTGCTGACACCCCATGACAGAAGTGGAACTCTTCTGGCAATAACCGTTCTTTTTGTGTTTTTTTTTTTAATTTTTAAATAGGCTTTATTTTTTTAGAGCAGTTTTAGGTTCACAGAAAAGTCGAGCATCAAGTAGAGAAAGTTCCCAGATACCCATTGCTGCTCTCACACACGCACAGTCTCCCCTATTATCAACATCCCTACCAGATGGTACATTTGTTAGAATCAATGAACTTACAAACAGACATGTCGTCACTACCCAAAGCCCTTAGTTTACATTAGGGTTCATTCTTGGTGTTGTGATGTACATTCTATGGGTTTGGACAAATAAATAATGGCATGTCTCTGCAATTATAGTGTTATAATAGGTTCACCATCCTGAAAATCCTCTGTGCTCTATTTATCCCTCCCCGCTCCTTGACACCCAATAACCAGTAACCATTTTACTGTCTCCATAATTGTGTCTTTTATAAAATTTCATATAGTTGAAATAATACAGTATGGAGCTTTTTCAGATTTGCCTCTTTCACTTAGTAATATGCATTTAAGTTTCCATAATTTCTTTTATGGTCTGATAACCCATTTCTTTCTAGCACAGAATAGTATTCCATTGCCCGGATAAAGCATAGTGCTTATCCATTTATCACCTACAAAAGGATATATTGCTAGCTCTAAGTTTTGGTGATTACCAATAACACTGCTATAAACATTCACGTGCAGTTTTTTGGAGTGGACACACTTTCAAATCCTTTAGGTAAATGCCAAGGAGTTCAGTGGGTAGACCATATGGTAAAAATATGTTTAGTTTTATAAGAAACTGACAAACTTTATTCCAAAGTGGTCAGATCAAGTTTCATTCCCACCAGCAATAAATGAGAGTTCTTGTTGCTTATGAAGGAGTGTTGTCAGTGATTTTGGATTTTGGCCATTCTCATAGGTGTGTGGTGGTATATCACTGTTATTTTAACTTTCGTTTCCTAATGACATATGATAAAGAGAATCTTTCCATATGCTTGTCATTTATACGTCTTCTTTGGTGAGATGTCTGTTCAAGTCTCTGTCTTGTTCATTATTTTGTTGACTGGCAACAATGTTTTAATATTAAAGTATATTTAAAGAAACATGATATGGTATCTGATGATTAAATATATATTATGTAGAAGTTTTGTTACTATTAAATGAAACACGCTGAAATGAGAAATTTAGAATTACAAATTACATATGTGAAGTATAGCAAAGGCTAGATATTTTAAAAATGTATACAAGTAATAGTATTGAAAACAATTCTAGCAATAAAAAACTTGATTTTTCTATTATTAGCTTAGGAGGGCAAGTAAATTTTTATAGCTGAGAAGACATTCATGTTTCACTTACATAACGCAGCACAGTTATATAAGTGATATAGAGTTATGTAAACATAACCCTTACAGTATCTTGTTGAATCAACAGATGTAGGACTAACAATAAAAAAAGGAATATTAGGACATTCTAAATTTGTGAAGACACTATCATATTTCTCCCAAAGGGAGATTTAATGTAAAATCCCTTTAAAATGACTCAATTGAAATACCTAAGAAAACTAAATGCAACCTTTTCTTTTGACTCATCACTCTCATTTCTAGGAATTTACTGTGAAGATATACTTCCAACAATATAAAAATGCACATCTATATTTTTACAATTGTAAAATACTGGATATAACCTAAGAAGCACAGGTATGGAGTGTGTGAATAAGCTAGGGTTCATTGGTACATCCACACTAATCCACAGAACAGAATATTGTGTGACATATATATATATATATATATATATATATATATATATATATATATGTATATATATATATATTCATACATAAAGAAGAAAATTTTCTAGTATCTGATAGGGAGTAATTTTCTGGATATAATGTTAAGCACCCATATGTTTATGTATCTATATATACATAATATTGCTATTTATAGAAGAAAAATATAGAAGAAGAAAATGTGCACATATTGTCTCATTTTTAAAATAGGAAATATAAACATGATTAACTGATGATGATTCATGAGAATGGCTATCTACAGGGGCTTGGTGGGAAAAGGTCAGAAGGAATGGATGAACAGGAACGAGTGAGAAGGAATGAGCAGAAACACATACTTCTTTAAATACACTCTTTTGAATAGTTCTAATACATAGGACAGTGGTAATATTTTACATACATAAAAATAAGATCAATGAGGATATGAGAAAAACCAAAATTGGAACTCAAGGTGTAACAGACTTGGTTTATTACAATGCAAAAACATGGCTACAATAGAAAAGAATTCGGAAGGAAGAAAAAATAGCTAACCAAACTAATGGGAAACATCCTTTTGACTATACATTTCAACGCTAAAAACAAAGACCTATACATAAACACTGTGCTCTAATTAGTAAGTTTGTTTTTCACAGGGATATGGTTTAGCAATTATTAAAGTACTTTATATGTATCTATTAGAAAGTCATTCAACATATTTTGGATAATGAGAGCTATGTTTCTCAGGGATGGAAAAAGGAGGTACAAATAAGGAAAAAGAGAAGAAAAAGATGGGTCTGTGGTGTTAGATGACTGCAAGAGGTATCAGTATGAACTCACGTTTATAGGCAGGAAGATGATGGATGGGTCGATGGATAGATGAAAAAAAGAAACAAATGGATGGAAAGAAATAGATTGATAGGTAATAGATAGATGATACATAAAGAGATGAAAGAAAGAAAGAAAGAAAGAAAGAAAGAAAGAAAGAAAGAAAGAAAGAAAGAAAGAAAGAAAGAAAGAACATGCACATGTGTGTTTCCTGGTTTATACATAAGCATCACCTAACTGGCTTCTAAAGGAGTCTAGAAGCAATGACATCTCAGTAACAATAAGCACATTTAGCACCCAGACCTTGATTATAAATAGCATTCTCCAATAAAAGAAATCACATTTCCTTAAGGAATTGCGTCACTCCAGGGCTGAGGCAAGAGAAGTTTAAGAAAAACCTGAGGTATCTGTTAGGGTCAAAATGAAAGACAGTGTTCAAAAAATCATCAGGACATATCTAAAGACAGAAGAGCCAATTTAAAGGGACTACCAATGGAAAACTAAGGGGCAATTTAAACAACAATAATGATAGCAATGATTTGTAACCCATGTGCTGAAACAAATATCCCTAAGTGTATACTCACATAAATAATAAGCAGGAAGAAGACAAAACTGTTACTGACAGTAGAATGCCAAATAATACATATCAAACAAATGATGGAAACATAAAAATCGCCCTTTGGCAAACACAATGGTACTAATCGTTGCAAGCTAAAAACATCAGTGCACATAACTAAATAGGAAGATGGCGGACTAGCTCACTTGGTCCCACGGATACACAGAGGCAACAACTACATCTGTGCAAGTAACTCTGAAAATGACCTGAAGACTGGAAGAATGGATCTTCCACAGCTAATTTTACACAGAAGTCCATATGGAGAAGCACAGGATGAGCACCGACACGGTAGGGAGCCAAACTCCCAACGTGACTAACCATGAATGGGAGAGACATAACAAATATGGAGGAGCAAGAGGATCAGACCCCACATCAGGTATCCCCGGCACTGGGGATCCGCACTGAGAAGATGGGTTCTCATAACGTCTGGCTTTGAAAAGCAGCAGGGCTTAAATCCATAAGCTTTGCAAATTAGTAGGTTTAACTCCAGGAGAAAGAGTTGGTGATAGGACAGAGTCTCTGCCATTAAAAAACCAGCATACTACAGGGTCGCCTGGGTGGCTCAGTCGGCTAACAGGCCGACTTCGGCTCAGGTCATGATCTCTTGGTCCATGAGTTCGAGCCCCGCGTCGGGCTCTGTGCTGATAGCTCAGAGCCTGGAGCCTGTTTCAGATTCTGTGTCTTCCTCTCTCTGACCCTCCCTTGTTCATGCTCTGTCTCTCCCTGCCTCAAAAATAAATAAAATGTTAAAAAAATTAAAAAAAAAACCAGCATACTACAGAACATGGTCCAAGATGCAGCACAGAAGGGAGAGACTGAAAAGTGCCTAGGCACACACAAAGATGTATTGATTATTTTTAAGATGGGTGCCAGAGGGCCACGGATCTGAAAGAGATTTCTCTAGTAACAAATGTACTGGAACATATTTTTCTTGCCCTCCCCCAGCCCAGAGAGTAGGATGTTTGCAGGAGCCAGTTATAACACTCTCCGTATTTCTTGCTAATACCGTGTGCCCCGCGCCAACATTCTGCAGACCAACCTACCTGCCTCAGCAGAAGCCCAAAGTGTCTCCTGCCCCACTACATCTGGCAGATAGCCCCCGCTGAGACCAGGGTTTTTGCCAAATGATTCCCGCCCTGGGCAGGAGAAAAAAATAATCCCACACAGCAGCAAGCCTGCAGTTCCTGCAGCTGGGCCCCTTGCTGGATTGCACAAAGAGCAAACCATGCTTCTTCGTGCACCAGCAAGTGTTGTAGTATTTCACTGTACATAGCCAGGCTGGGGGCCGGTCCCACCCATCAGTGAGCCCCTGGTGGTGGCTGCCAGGCCTCTCAACAGTGCAGGGAACAAACCCAACCCAGTGCACACACAGTAAGCAAAGGAGGTCATTTCAGCCTTCTGGGCTAAAGTCAAACCCCACCCACAAGCATGCCCAAAACAATCCTGGCTCAGCCACAACAGGAGCTCACACCCAGTCCACACAGGGGATACCCCTGGAGTGCCTGGTTAGGATGACTAGGGTGGGATTGCACTTCAGGGCACCACAGGATCTCTTCTACACAATACCACGACTTTCAAGACCAGGAGACATAGCTGAGCTGTGCAAGGCAAAGAACACACATGGAGTCAGACAAAATGAAGAGACAGAGGAATATGGGCCAAATGAAAGTACAAGACAAAATCACAGGAAAAGCTAAAGAAAAAGAAGATAAGCAATACGCCTGATTCAGAGTTCAAAGTAATCGTCATAAAGATACTCACTAGACTTGAAAGAAGAGTGGCTGAAGTCCGTGAGAACTTCAACAAAGAGATAGAAAATATAAAAAATAACCAGTCAGTGCTGAGATGAAAAATACACTAGAAGGAATCAACAGAAGATCAGAGGATGCAGAACAGATCATTGAACTGGAAGACAGGGTAATGAAAAGCAACCAGGTTGAACAGCAAACAGGAAAAGAAAAAGAATAATAAAAAATGCAAATAGGTTAAGGGACTTCTGACACATCGTCAAGCATGATAACATTTGCATTACAGGGATCCCAAAAGGAGAAGAGAAAAAGAGGGCAGAAAACTTACTTACAAATAGCTTACAAAGCTATTACTTTGAAGAAGTAATAGCTAAAAAAACTTCCCTGGGGGGGGGGGGGGGGAACTTCCCTAATCTGGAGAAAGAAATAGAAATCCAGATCCAGGAGGCACGGAGAATCTCAAACAAGATGGACTCACACAGGTCTACACCAAGACATTAAAATAGCAAAGATCAAAAGAGATAAAAATCAAAGAGATAAAGAGAGAATCATTAAAAGTAACAACAGAAAAGCAAACAGTTACATACAAAGGGAAATCCAATAAGGCCACTAGCTGATTTTTCAGCAGAAACTCTGGAGGCCAGAGGGAGTGGCATGATATATTCAAAGTGCTTCAAAGAAATTTTTTAAAGCTTACAATCAAAAATACTCTACCTGGCAAGGTGATCACTCAGAATGGAAGGGGAAAGAGATACCCAAACACAAAAAAGTTAAAGGAGTTCACCACCACAAAATCTTACAAGAAATTTCTTTAACTAAAAGGCGACAACTGGATGTAATAAAATAGGATAATTTATAATATGAATATAATTTATTATTTATTGTAATTCACTATATAGATTATGGAAATATAATATATTATATGTTTATAAAAGAAAATATATAATAAAGGTAGTGGATTCATCATTTATAAAGCCAGTGTGGAAGTGAAAACACAAAAGTAGTAAAATCAATTATATCTACAAAAATTAGTCAAGGGACACACAAAATAAAAAGATGTAAAATATGACATCATGTACATACAGTTTAGAGGGAAGAGTAAAAAACAAGGCTTTTAGAATGTGTTTGAACTTAAGTAACCATCAACGTGATATAGACTGCTATACATATAAAATATGAATCCAAGGTAACCACAGGTCAAACATATAATAAAAACCATATAAGGAGCACTTGGGTGGCTGAGTCAGTTAAGCGACCAACTCTTGATTTCGGCTCAGGTCATGATCTCACAGTTTGTGAGTTCAAGTCCCACATCGGACTCTGTGTTGATGGTGCAGAGTCTGCTTGGGAATCTCTCTCTCTCCCTCTCTCTCTACCCCTTCAGAGCTCTCTCTCTCTCCCTCAGAATAAATAAATAAACATTTTATAAAAAAACATATAATCATTTCAGTTCACGCATAAAAAGCATTTGACAAAATGCAACATCCATTTATGACAAAAGCTCTCAGCAAACATAACAAGAACATCTACGAAAAACCCACAGCCAACAGCATACTCAATGATGGAAAAGTGACGGATTTTCCTCTAAGATCAGAAACAAGACAAGGATGTTCACTCTTGCTACTTGTCTTCAACATAGTACTAGAAGACCTACCACTAGCAATCAGACAAGAAAAAGAAATAAAAGGCATCTAAACTGGTAATAAAGAAGAAATACTGTCACTATTCACAGATGACACAATACTATATAAACAAAACACTGTAGACTCCACCAATAAAATACCAGAATTGATTCCATGCTCATGGATTGGAAGAATTAATATTATTAAAATGTCCATACTACCCAAAGAAATATTCAGATCTAATGCAATCTCTATCAAAATATCAGCAACATTTTTCACAGACCTAGACCAAAAAATACTAAAATTTGTATGGAACTATGTAAGACCAAATAGACAAAAAGCAATCTTGAGAAAAGAAAATAGAACTGGAGGTATCCCAATCCAAGTTTGCAAGATATGTTATAAAACTGTCATAATAAAAGCAGTATGGCACTGGCACAAAAACAGATGTATTGATGAAGAACCCAGAAAAAAAAAATAACCTCACAGGTATCTGGTCAATGAATCCATGACAAAGGAGGCAAGGCTATGCAGTGTGGAAAACACAGTCTCTTCAATAAATGGTGTTGGAAAAACTGGACAACTACATGCAAAAGAACAGAATTGAACCATTTTCTTACATCAGACACAAAAATAAACTCAAACACGACTAAATACTTAAATGTAAGACTGTAAAACATAAATATGCTAGAAGAAACATAGGCAGTAACTCCTAGTTATTGGCCTTAGCAACATATTTATGGATATGTCTACTGAGGCAAGGGAAGCAAAAGCAAATATAAACTATTGGGACTACACCAAAATCAAAAACTTTTACAATAAAGAAAACTATCAACAAAACGAAAAGGTAACCTTACTTAATGGGAGAAAATGTTTGCAAATGATATATCTAATAAATTAAGAACATATTTACCTCAACACCAAAAAAAAAAAAGCCATTTAAAATATGGGCAGAGAACTTGAATAGACATTTTACCAAAGAAGATATACAAATGGCCAATAGACACATGAACAAATATTCAATATTCATAATCCTCAGGGAAATGCAAATCAAAACCACACTGAGATATCACCTGATACCTATCAGTATGGCTAGTATCAATATGACAAAAATGACAAGTGTTGGTGAGGATGTAGAAAAAGGGAGTCCTCATACACTATTGGTGGGATTGTAAACTGATGCAGCTACTACGGAAAAGAGTACTGGGGCTCCTCAAAAAATTAAAAGTTGAAACACCTTATGATCCAGTAATTCCACTATTGGGTATTTAACTAGAGAAAATGAGAACACAAAGTTGACAAAAGATATATTAACCCTTCCATTCGCTGCAGCGTTATTCACGATAGCCAAGTTATGGAAGTAACCTAAATGTCCGCCAAGAGATGAATGGCCAAGGCAATGTGCTATACACACAATGCAAGATTATGCAGACATAACAAGGAACAAGAGCTTGCCATTTGCAACAACATGGACAGGCCTAGAAGGTATCATCTCCAGTGAAGTCAGTAAGACAAAAACAAACAAAAACAAACAAAAAAAAAAACCCAAAAAAAACCATGCAAACAAACAGAAACAGACTCATAAATAAGAGGACAAACTCGTAGTTACCAGAGGTAAGATGGGTGGAAAGATGGCAAAATAGTGAACTGAATGAAAAGACACTACTTCCAGTTATAAAATAAATAAATCTCAGACATAAAAAGTACAGCATTGATGGGGCGCCTGGGTGGCTCATTTGGTTGAGTGTCCAACTTCGGCTCAGGTCACGATCTCACGGCTCATGGGTTCGAGCCCCGCGTCGGGCTCTGTGCCGACAGCTCAGAGCCCGGAGCCTGCTTCCGATTCTAGGTCTCCCTCTCTCGGCCCCTCCCGTACTTGTGCAGTCTGTGTGTGTCTGTGTGTGTGTCTCTTTCTCTTTCAAATGTAAATAAACATTATTTTTTTTTTAAAAAAAAAGGACAGCATAGAGAGAGGAGTCAATAATATTTTAACAACACTGTAGGGCAACAGATGGTGATGACACCCACCATGATGAACCCTGAGAAAAGTATAGAATTATTGAATCACAATGAACACGTGAAATTCATAGAGCTTTGTAAGCCAAGTATACCTCCGTTTTAAAAAATTAAAAATTAAACAAAAAAGAAACATCATTGTAATAAGGCTGGTGGATGAAAAAGTGATGAAAAAACAGGGTATTCACAGAGTCTCAAAGTACACCCACAATATTTGCATTAATTACAAAGAGAAACGGTAACTTCATTTTCTTAATGATTTAAAAGGTTATTTATTTTGACAGAGAGAGAGAGAGAGAGAGAGAGAGAGAGAGAAAATCCCAATCAGGCTCTGTACTGTCAGCACAGAGCCTGACACAGGGCTCGATCCCACAAACCATGAGATCATGACCTGAGCCCAAATCAAGAGTCAGACACTCAACCAACGGAGCCACCCAGGCGCCCCAAGAAAGCAACTTTAAAGCAGAGGAATCTGGTAGACACCCCTTAATTGAGCAATCAGAGCCAGTGTCGCCAGTAATGAGCCATCTTGGCATCACACGCCCTGTTATGTAACACACCAAGGAAGACACAACATCAGTTGTATTGCCGCCATGATTTCAGAGCCCTAATTTAATCATGAAGAGATTATTAGCTGAGATGAAACTGAGGGGCACCCCACAAAATAAGTTATCTTCCAACGTGTCAACCCCTTGAAAGGCAGAAGCAGACAGAGAGGCAGTGTTGCGGATTAAGCAACAATTAAGAATCATGACATTCAAACGCAGCGTGTGATCCTGGATTCTATCCTCGCTCAGGACATTTATCAAAATCCAAATAAGCTTTGTAGCCTATGCGATACTCTTATATTAACATTACTTTTATAGTGTGAAAATGCTATTGGGGTTATCAAAGGGAGCACTCAGCAACAGTTGGATGAAGAGTATACAAAAGTTCTATGTATTTTGAAAACGTCTACGAGTCTAAATGTTAAAAAACAAAACTTCGAATAACTTAAGGCTACTGGCCAAAATGAGGGGCTAACAGTTATGGGGTTTGATTGAAAACTGGGGAGAAAAAGAGTAAATGTGGCAAAAGGAAATTAGTTTTCACTAAGCCTGGGAGGGTTAGCCACACTGTATTTAATACATTGTTCCTATAACCCTAGTAAGGAATAAAGGAAGCATTTTCTGAACGATTCCTATGTGAGCTGGGTATCAGAACCCTAGCAATCAGAGCTGCTGTTGCTAGCTTGGATTTACAGATGATGAAACAGAGAATCATGATGTGCAGGAATCTGTCCAGTTCACAGAGCCAGTTTGGGAATGTAGTTCTCTTTGCTGGCAAAATTTACGATTTTCTACCACACCTTACCCACGAAGCAGAAATATACAAGTTTTGGCACGTTAAGCAATAATTAATACGCCACATGGCTCCCCAAAGTGAAAAGTTAAAGGTGCTAAATCGTTTTCAACAATTTTATAAATCAGAAACAAGCTCTGAAAAACACAAATGTTCATTTTGGGTGACCTACATAAAATATCATTTCCCCTTAAGTTCCTTTTAAAGACATCCTTTGTAGTCATTTTAGTTAAAATTTCATAAACACACTTGGTCATGTTCACACGGAAAAGAAGACTGCTTTCGCCTGGGGTAGCTTATGATATTGTAAGGATAAAGTGGGGTAAATGTGGTGTGACAAGAGAAATATAAATGTGTACCAGGTAGATTGAAAAGAAGAGACAACATTCAGATTCTGGGAGAGAGAGATGCCAGGGGAGGTGGTATTTGGATGATAACAGCCATGGGGTGTTCTGGGCATCAGGGAAGACACCCCGACACCTACTGCCCCCAACAACTTTCTTATGTTAAATTTCTGTTAATGGGGCGCCTGGGTGGCTCAGTTGGTTGAGCGTCAGACTTTGGCTCAGGTCATGATCTCGCAGTTTGTGAGTTCAAGCCCCACGTCCAGCTCTGGGCTCATGGCTCCAAGACTGGAGCCTGTTCCGGATTCTGTGTCTCCCCTCTCTCTGCTCCTCCCCCACTCAGGCTCTGTCTCTGCCTCTCTCTCAAAAATAAGTACACGTTAAAAAAATAAATAAAAATTTTGACAACATCAGATGTGTGTTTGCTTAGTAGCACATTATGCTGAGCCGTTCAAAACAGACTTGCAGCCAACCTCATCCCCACCCTCAGTGTGATTAGCCCTGCTCACAGGGAGACAGCCCGGTGGGTAGGGACAGCGTCAAAGGCCAAGAATCAAAGGGAAGGTCTCAGTGTTCTGTTGGATTTCGCGTTAAGAAAGCATGTTTTGTTTTGTTTTGTTTTGTTTGACTCTCCCCAATGAATGACTGTATTTAGTCTAATTTTAAGGTTGCTATTATTAGCATGTTAAGAGACTTCTTTTTAAACTGAGGTATAGCTGACAAACAATATTATACTAATTTGAGGTATACAGCCTAGTGATTTTCCATTCACATACATTACAAAATGATCACTGCCATAATTGTAGTTACATATGTCACCATACAAAGTTATTACAATATCATTGACTATATTCCTTATGTTGTACTTTACATCCCTGTGACTTATTTTATAATTGCAGGACTTTCAACAATGGCCAAATTATGGAAAGAACCTAAATGTCTATCAAATGACAAATGGGTAAAGAAGTCGTGGTTTATATATAGAATGGACTACTACTTGGCAAGGAGGAAGAATGAAATATGGCCTTTTGTAGCCACGTGGATGGAACTGGAGAGGGTTATGCTAAGAGAAAGCATGTTTTAAATTAAGAAACTTCCAAACAAATAAATACATGGAAACGCCTCTGTTCATTTAAGGCCCATATTAGCAGAATTAATGCAATGAGAGGAAATTTTCCAGCTTGAGAACTGAGCAAAGGCTTCTCCCAGAACTGATCGTGCCATTTGAGGCATGTTATCCCCAAGGCAGTGAGTTTTGCAAAACCGATCTGTGAACTACACACATGACAATTTGGTTTCAGCATCAAGAGCTAGTTAGAAGTACAATTCGACGTCCTTACGGAAAAGAAAAAATAATCTTACAAGCTAAGTCACTAAGCTAGCAATGTAAACTTACTGAAAAGACTGTTTATTACAGCGAACTTTTTCTTGTAGCACAGAGCATTTTCTTCCTTGGATAACCTAACGTGTTCAGGTTTGCAGGTCGAGCTTTCAATATTCTCCTTTATCCCACTGTGTGAATATCACCCACATCCACAATAGTCTTTTAATCAACTTCATAATTAAAATAAACAAAAAACACTACATTACTAGACTATATTTTTCTAAGTTGTTTCCCTTGAAAATCACAAAATCACACAATTTAGGAAGTGTTTGAACCACATAATCAGTTGCGTTGTTAAAAGATGCTGAATTCAAATTTCTTAAAACTATACACATAGTACGTCGTTCTTTTGGGGCCTAGATCAATGCACGAGACCGCTTTCTCAGTTTCAAAGAAAGACCAAGTTATCTCCGAAAACTCCCCAGTTATCTGAGGAATAAGTTCACAAGAAATGAACTAGCAATCCAGGAAGTTTAAATTGGTTGAATGCATTCATATCTTTTGGCATAGATACAATCTTGTAGTATCCATTGATTGCAACAGTTGACATTCACTCTCTTAGAATCTATTTTAGAAAATAAACAGATGGTGGGTTATCAAAGAGGGGGGAAAGATGGCCCCGGAGACTTAAATTCTAAAAAAGCTAAGACCAAAATAGATTTTAAACACTGAGAGGAGAGCTCCGTTAACACCACCATATGTAGAAATAAACATTCTCTGAGTCAGGAGAAGGTGCGGGAGGCAAGAAGAATTAGAACTTGCCATTTTCTTCTTCCCTGTCACATGTGAATTCCCCCCCACCCCCAACCTTCTCACCTGCAATTTGAACAAAGTCGTTTCATTTAGGCATAATTGGAACAACCTGGCAAGATCCCTTTGAGGCATTAAAACACATTGTCAATAAAATATGGCTCCTCCAAAATCGTAAGAGCGCTTGCATGGTCAAGTATCTTTTTGTCAATAACACTGATTTTTGATAAATGTAGTTATTTCCTTTGTCACTTATATGATGAAACCACATCCATATAAAAGATGGCATAAAGAGGAGGAGGTGGGCAGCCAGGAAGCTGGGTTTGAAACTCATCTGTGTCCCACTACTGTAACCGGAGGATGAAAGAAGTATCTTAATAACTTAGAATCCTGTTTTCCTAACTGGGAAACACAATAAATACGCGAAGGACATGAGGACTTCCCCAGGGCAGACGCTCAGTGTTTGCTCCCTTCCTCTGGAGAGCACAACTCCAATGCTTTTTTTTTTTTTATAGGAAATTTATTGACAAATTGGTTTCCATACAACACCAATTCTTAAAAGGAAAGAATGAGCATCTCGAGGAGATGATTTTAGGGCAGCATTTAAAAGTCTTTTGCATAACACCTAGATATTATCTAATTGCAAAAGAGAACAGAAATATCTAAAGAAACGCTGAAAAGACTTTCATTATATTCTCTTCCACTACTTGCCTCATTTTTACTACCTTCCCTGGAGGAGAGTATTTCACTGCTTATTCTTCTTTGGAGGTACCTTTCCTATGCATTGACATACATTTTTGCACGTTTGTTAACACACTGACTTTTTATGTTGATATACTGACTTATTTCTATTTTCTGATTGGCATTTTTTTTTATCCTTTATAACATCCAGTAGTAACATACGGATGGACCTCATAAGCTGAGCTGATACACACTATTTCCTTGATTTTGATCAGGTTTATTTGCTCAATAAAATAGTTGGATTGGTGTTTGTGTCTCTTCTTTCAACTGCCTGTATTTATACAGATGTTTCTAACTTATTTTAAGTGTATGTATTTATTTTGAGAAAGAGAGAAAGGGAGAAGGGGAGGGGCAGAGAGAGAGGGAGAGCAAGAGGGGCGGAATCCCAAGCAGGCTCTGCATTGTAGCACAGAGCCCAACATGGGGCTCGATCTCATGAACCATGAGATCATAACCTGAGTCAGATGCTGAAACTGACTGAGCCAGCCAGGTGTCCCTACAAATGTTTCTAACTGATTGGATTATTTTTTTCTTGGAACTGTAGAATCTCCTTACGTGTTCTGGGTGGTAATCCCTTTTTTCCCCATATTTTTAAATATTTCTAGCCTGTTGTTGGTTCTTAACTTTTTTTAAAATCATGTTTTCCTTAATAAAGGGTTTATCTTAACATTTTTATCATCAAACATGTATGTAGTCATGTCATTTTCTTCAGGGCTTCAGAGTTAATGACTGTCTTTGTATTGCCTTACCAATTAAAGTTTTACAAAAATACATGCTGGATTTTCTCCAAACATGTTGAGGATTATTTTATGTATTTGTTCTTCAACCCAAATGAGAATTATTTTGTAAATGTTCTGATATATTTACATAAATTACATTTTTCCCCAATAGGAGATGCAAATCTGCCAATACCTTTTATTAATCAAGCCCTTTCTTTCTTTCTTTCTTTCTTTCTTTCTTTCTTTCTTTCTTTCTTTCTTTCTTTCTTTCTTTTCTTTTCTTTTCTTTTCTTTTCTTTTCTTTTCTTTTCTTTCTTTCTTTCTCTTCCTACAAACTATTTCTTTTTTAAGTGGTTTAAATTATAACCTACACCATAGGTCAGAATCGCATTTATGCCCCTATCTACTTCTGGACTACCTGTTCTGTTTCATTCATCTATTTTGTTTCTTTAATCTATTTATTACTTTCAGTGCTAATGTCATATTATTTAAACTCCTATGACTTTTGAGTGTTTGACATCTAGAAAGGGAAAGGCAAGTCACTTTCCATTGTTCGAATTTTAGTTTCTAATAACAATAAAAGGTTATTTAAAAGCAACGATAATAAAAAAAAATAGAATGTCTTTTTCTCAAAGGGCTACTTTATTTATTTACTTACTTATTTATTTATTTATTTATTTATTTATTTATTTATTTATTTATTTATTTTAAGTTTATTTATTTTGTGAGAGTGCATGAGCAAGTGGGGAGGGGCAGGGGGCGGGGAGACAGAGAATCCCAAGCAGGCTCTGCGCTATCGGCACAGAGCCTGACTCTGGGCTCGAACGCACGAACTGTGAGATCATGACCTGCGCCAAAATCCAGAGTTGGACACTTAACCGACTGAGCCACCCAGGCACCCCTCAAAGGGCTATTGTGAACGCTATAGTATGTTCTGTCTTTTTTTCTATTTAGGTATAGCTTAAAAACTCTTCCACTATCTGTGATATTGGTACCCTGGACTTTGTCTCTCTTTTTAGTTGAATTCCGGTGTAGTTAACATATAGTGTTATATTAGTTTCAGGTTGAATTTTTATTGTGTCCTATCATAGACTGAGAGCTTAACCTGCATTAATTTGTTTTTGAATTCTATTTAGAAAATCTGTGTGACCTTACATATTCTTTTTTTTTTAAAGTAGGTTTCATATACCACACATGAGTTTTTACTTTTAAATCCAGTTTCAATGTCTGTTTGTTTAATAATAAAGGAAATGTACTGATTCACAGGCATTGATTACAGGTGTATTTAAGCTTCTTCTCACAATATTGCTTTAATCGTATCATGTTGTACTGCTGAGGTTCCCTCTTTCCCAGCCGCTACCTTCTTTTCTGTTTTTTTTCCCTAAAACTCTTCAAAGCTACACATTTTTCCATTCTTCTTGTAATTATAATTTAACACAAATATTAAAACCTTTGTAATGTTCAGAATTAACATGTATCTGTAACCATCACTGAAAAGGAATAGAATTTTGCCACATTACCATATTATTTATCTTTTTCCAAAAGGCCTCACTTTGCTTCCTTCTTATATGTATCTTAGATTTCAGTTTCAGATCGGTATTAATTTTTCTTACAAACCATTCCATATTTTTCAGAATTAACTATAATATTTAATGTTTCATTTTTCTGGTCATTTCCTCCCCAAACCTATCTCTGATTGAATTCTTTATAATGATTCCTTGAGTAATTCGTTTCGGTATAAGGTCTTGGCTTGGCAAATTTGGGAGTCTTTTCATGTTTGAAAACACCTTTATTCTGCTTTCTGCCTTGAATGCACCTTTTAAATGGATCATAGCCTCAAAATAACTTACCTCCAAATTTAAAGGAATTTCTCCTTTGTCTTCTATATTCAGTGTGATTATGAAGAAGTGCCTTTTTGGTATCTTTTAACTTTGCAGATCACCTTTATTCAGTCCTTCTCTATAAGCTTTTAGAATGATTCTTTGGGCTGGCCATTCTGAGATTTCGCCAGTCTATTCCGAAACTAATCATGGGTTTGCTTGCATTTGTATGCTTTACATTTAATTAACACTTTAATCTGGAGATTTGCATTTGCCTTTAGTCTAGGGAGTTTTTATGTTGTGTTTCTGTCCTTATCTACTCACTTATGTTGTTACTATTCTTTATGTCACATCAATTAGGAAAATACTGAAAAACCTGCGAACTGAAATGGCATATCTCTGAATAGGGATCTTCTGTCCTTTGCTTTATGACTTTAGATACTTTCCTTCACCTCGCCTTACAGGGCACTGCCTCAGTACTCAGCCATGTCCATGAACTATTCATTCTGAGTCCCAGTGGGTGAAGAGAAATGACTAGGTATTTAAACACTGAGAATCTTTTTCAGGGGATTGAAGATTCCAGAGGATTGGATCTTTTCCATAGGTGATAGAACATACAAGGTGCCATACCCGGGATGGTGAGCAACCCTTATATTCTAAGCTGTGGTAACTTACCACCCACGACTGGATAAATAAAGGAAGGTGGTAGGTATCGGAATCCAGAGGGCAGGTGGAGGACACTATCATTCAGGGCTCTCCAGTGGGAGGTGGAACCACAATGGTTTGCAGCAGCTACTGGAAATGCAGGCCAAAGCACAGAACGGTAACAATAGCTTGGGATTCTTTATTCTTCCTGCCTACTTCCCTCTCCTAGTGCTAGTCCTTGGAGAAGCTAGATATCCTTAGAGCTTTGAACACTAAGCACACAGCCAGAGAGCAAGACATGTTCCGCATTCATATTTCTAACATCTAACTGATCTTTCGAATATCTTACACCCTGACATCCCTTTTCATTTGAGAGTTTTCTCAGTTCTGTAAGGATAGGAAGAGGTAAAATTATGACTGGTCTGTATTGAGTGTCTGCAATTCAGGCTTGACTTTGCGGTATTTTATATAAACAGAGTTACGACCAAGACATGTACATACTGTCATCCTCCCTGTGCAGACAAGGAAACTGTCTGGGATCAGTGGAGGAAGATTAAAATTCACACGAGGTCTTTCTTGTGTCTACTGTGTCAACATCATTTGATAACGTCAAACAAAAAATTTAAGTGTCCATTAAGAAAAGGGAAAAAGAAGAGAAAGGAACATGACATAAATATAATTTTCCCAAGCAGAACAATATCCATTATTTCTATAGGACAGGGTCAAGAGAGGTAGATTACCCTCTCATCAACAAGAGAAAGTTACACTAAATATGACTCACCAAGGAACTAAAAAAATAACTCTTCTTCACCTACTGATAGCCATATCTTTAAAAATTTGTTCCAGATATTGTAAACATTGATTTTAACCTTTAATACCATCTTTACAATTAAAACAAATACTTGATGATGTTTAATAGAATGACATTTGTTAGTCTTAGAAGTCACAAATACAGTTTAAATCTTATTATTTGCCACTAAGTTAGGGCTTAATAATGTGGCATTACCTGCATAGTATGTTCATTTACAGAAAAAGGAAAAGAAATTGCTAGTTGAGGCCTGTTACTACATTGTGTTATTCAATTTACTTTGAGAATTCAAATCATACATAAGTGGATAGACAGATCGATAAAACAGAGACTTAAGCAAGCTTTTGCTATAATACTGATAAAAAGGGAATCTGAATTTTGTAGTCTCAACACATCCACTTAAAAATTTTGCCTTAATTTTTAAGAATTCTGACTCGTGTAATATTTAAGCCCTTGTAGAAGCAATGATAAGGCATGATTTTTATTAAGTGAGGATATTACTTTTCTTGGCATAACTATTTTTTGGGATATGCCTAGTTCTTTTGTGACAATGCCATGCTCTTTTGGCTTCACATCGAATTCGAATCTGAATCTATAAAAGAAGAAGAAAACTTAAGGGGAATTTAGTTTTCTTCGTTGGTAATGTTTAGGCATGGGTTATTTGTAAAAGAAAAATAAACATCTGGGTAAATGTATAAATACTACACATACATATGTATTATCTATTCCCCTCTCAAATTTGGTAGTGGGAGAGAATCCAAACGTATGTCAACTTTGCAATCGGAAGGCCTAAAACGCATGTCTGAACAGAGAGGCCAAGGCGTTTAGAACGGACACTAGTTTTTGCTGGAAGTAAAATGCTTTTACTGTATGCCATCAAGACACTCATCAACTGCAGACAGTGTCCATTTTTATAATTGTTGTAACATGTAGGTCACACCTGACATTTTCTGTGCCCTCACACAGCGGTCCAGGCCCCTGAGTGACGGCGTAGTCCACACAAAGGGATCGTGTGTGTGCAGACACAGTAAGCGAGTATTGACCAAATGCAGGTGTTGCCTGTGTGGCTGCATTTCAGCTGATAATAAAACACGTCTTTATGCCCGTGTTCTGTTACATCCAAGGTTGAGCATGGCTCACAAATCACACAGGAGTGCTTTGAATGGCTAATAAAGAAAGCCGGCTGAATGAAAATTTTTATGAAAAAATTTTATGAAAATTGCCAAATTATACAGGCAGGAAAGTTGGAGAAACACGAAATAGGATCGATTTTATGATAGTCCTTTAACACCACTCTCCATGGGGTGTTAATTCAGATCATTGTTAGAAGGGAGGTGTAAGGTCACCACATAAAAATGGAATAATAAATATTTATATTTTATATTAACATTAAAATCTTTGGCTGAACAAGGATCATACCATGTTTGACTTATCTGAGTTTTAACATAACTGATATTCTAGTTTGATGAAATTAGATTTAATGTATATTATCCCAAGAATACAGTTATAAAATTATTATTAGATGGTCATTTCTACTTAAAAATAGGAAAGAGGGAGTTTTGTAGAAAACACACTGCCCCATTTTGGAACATCTTGGTTATGTAACATCCGGCCCCATCTAGAAACATTTTTTTTTCAATTTTACTGAGGTATAATTGACACATAGGTACTACATATATTTAAGATGTACAACTTGATGTTTTGACATGTGTATACACTGTGAAATGATCACCACAAATCAAGATAATTAGTATATATCACTTCATACAGACATTACTTTGTCTCCTTCCTTCCTTCCTTCCTTTTGTGATGTGAATTTAAGAACTATCCTCTTGGAAAATTTCAAGGGTACAATAGGATACAGTGTTATTCACTATAGTCATCGTGCTGTGCATTAGAGTTCCAAAACTCACTCATCTTATAACTGAAAGTTTGTACCCTTTGACTAATATCTCCCTATTTCCCTAATCCCAAGCCACTGGCAACAATCATCCTATTTTCTGTGCGATGAGTTTGAGTATTTTACATTCCCCATATAAGTGAGATTGTACAATATTAGTCTTTGTCTGGCTTATTTCACTTAGCATAATACCCTCTAGAGCCATCCATGTTGTCACAAATGACAAGACTGCCTTCCTTTTTGAGGATGAATAATATTCCACTATGTATATATACCACATTTTCTTTCTCCATTCATCTGTCAGTAGACATTGAGGTTGTTTCCATATCTTGGCTATTGTGAATAATGCTGTAATGAACACGGGGGTGCAGACACCTCTTCGAGGTCCTGATTTCAACTCCTTTGGAAATATATCGAGGAGTAGGTTACCGTACCCTTTGATTTAAATAACAGTTGGAGGGGTCTTCAGTTAGTCACTGTAGATCGCACATGGCAATTTGGTTATACACATAATAATGATACACAACACTTGACTAAAAAATCCTTTTCAGAGTTGTGAATATTCATCTGTTGGGGCATACGTGCCTGCAGAAGAACGGACATTTGAAACAAATGCTTCACAAAATTTTGGTTGGGGGGCACCCAGGTGGCTGAGTCAGTTAAGCATCTGACATTTGATCTCAGCTCAGGTCATGAGCTCATGGTTTGTGAGTTTGAGGCCCCGCATCAGGCTCTGCTCTGATGGTGCAAAGCCTGTTTGGGGTTCTCTCTCTCCTCTCTCCCTCTCTCTCTCTCTCTCTCTCCCTCTCTCTCTCTCTCTCTCTCTCTCTCTCTCTCTTCTTGTCAATTCTCCACTTGCTTTCTCTGTCTCAAAATAAATAAGTAAAAATAAATAAGATTTAATAAATAATAAAAAGGATTCAATAAAAAAGAAATTTTGGTTGGGATAGCAAGATATTACTATTCATGCATAGCTACCAAAACATGAACTAACAAAATAACTTTCTTCTAAAGCTGAAGTGGCTTACACTAAAAAGGAGTGCATCAGCCAAAATTATTAAATATCGAGAAATTATTTAGAAGGAGATGAAGACACTTATCCCAAGCACTATTTTATGTACTCGGGAATTAAATTTAAATGAGCATGTCAATAGTCGATTAAACAGAAAGAGCCATGGCACGTTAGGTCTCCTTGTCTAATAAAAAAGTCAAGTAAATGAGCATATTTCAATCACGTTTCCCTGTCGTGCCTGTCTGCGCACCAAGAGTCAATAGATATTTTCCTTTTTTACGTTCCCTATGGTTCCCTAACAAATAGAGTCTCATTTGTAGTTTCACAGAAAATATGAGATAATGATGTCTTGAGCGGACGTTAATGAAAGTCAACAATCTTAAAATTTCTCATCTTATCAGAGCACCTTTTTCTTCTGAGGAAATAAAAGGCTGGCCGGCAGTATTTCATCGTCTGCGGCACAAGGGCAGGGCCTCACGCAGCAGGATTGAGAAGTACATCGTCTGGGGTACTCTTCTTTGTCCTGGGCATGCTTGCAGACCAAGACCAGCCATTTCAGCTGCTCTGATCCAGACCCCCATTGGCTACCAGGGTCTGGGTTCACAGCAGGCCCTCAAAAAATAGTTGTGGAACAGACAGACCTTGTCTTCGACGCAGCTTTCCTGTCTCCCGAACATATTCCCTTCCCGCTTTCTCAAAATACAGCACGTTTCTGGTTGTCCTCCTACGCTTCTACTTCCTCCGCAGATGCGTCCTCCATACCTGGCTGCTGTGTCTCCTTCACACCCAGCCCTTCTCACTCTGACACCTCCCTGCATTTCAGCCTCTCTCACCGATCCCACCGTGAATGACCAGATGACGCCTCTCGGGTCCAGCTTCTCCGGGAGGATCCCCTGTTGATTCACTACCACTTGCTGCCATGTCGGGGCACCTCCAAATCAGCAGGTGCGACCTCTCCCCTTCTCACATCTCCATCTCCGTGACGAGTGACACCGTTTGTCAAATTTCAGGGCGGAAACGTCGGGTTCTTCCTTGACAATCTCCCTTCCAGTCGCCTCTACGTCAATCACTAGCCCTAGGTCCTGTAGACGTTGCCCCCCGAAATAACGTTCTTGTCTATCTCTCCTCTTATCCCCTATCTTTAACCCCGCCCAAGCTGCCATCGTCTCTGGTCAGCCTGTCCCTCACTGCTCTTCTGCAATGCACACACTGACCCACATGCCTTGTCCCACACCACCTCCCTGGCCCCATCTCATCCATGTGGCCCTGGTTCCATGCTCTTGCCCCTTGGCTATTCACAAAGTCCCTGTACTTGCCATGATCTCATTTACCAAAGGGGCTTGGCAGGGTGTCTCTGGGGGTTCAGAGAATCGGATTCTCTCTTCTACGCACCCCCTTAAGTCATCTTTCCAATGTCACCTCAGGAATCACTTTCTCTGAGCACAATTCGCTGCCTTTTCTGCTGACGCCAAACTGTAACACATTACAATGCTTTTGCCTAGTTTACATCGCTATCTGGTTATGAAAATGCGGAGCACGAGCGCCCTCACGGCCCGCGCGGCGTCTGTTACGGCTCCACCCCCAACACTGAGGGCCCAGTACTGACTCAGCGCCTAGTACCAATGCTGCCACAGAGGAAGCCCTCAATGAACATTTGTAAATGAATGAAAGGTTTAGCGTATTGTTGAAAAAAAGAATCAAGGAATTGAAATATAACATGTAAATCCAGTGTAGGCACATGATCATGTGCAGCAATCTTAATCATAATAACACCTTGGCAGGAAGGTGCATTCCTCAGTGTTCTCTAGAAACTGTCATGTTCATTATGTCATGTGAGTTCATATGTTTTGAGCCAAAGGTTGGTCAACGATTTCGTTTTTGCAAGAACAATTATATTTCTGCCTCGTCTTCAAGGTTACCCTTTTCTCCTCCAGAAAACAAAACAGCTAATTTTTTTGGGCATTTTCCTTTACCCTCAGTTCTATACTCTGGACGGGAGATTTCAAGCACAGTGGTTTTAGAAGTGTAGTCATCTGTGGAAGACAAAAGCAGTCTCATTCTCCATACTTGAAATCCATTTGTTGATTCTTCCGTTAACATTGTTAACTCCATTCCCTTTGGGAGATAGTTAAGAATTATTTCCAAATAATTCAGTAATTTTTTAAAACCTGTTATCTTAAAAAATCCTCTATAAGAGTATGATCTCCCAAGAAAGAAAGAAAAAAAGGGGAAAGAAGAACTCAGCTATTTCTGTACTTTCTCTCACACTTTTATTAGCTCTTCCCCCATATTACATTTATGTTTTAAAACTGGCATGATCTCAAAGACTCTTTGTAGCTTTTTAAGATGCAACCAACGTATCCAGACTAGCATTCGTATCTCACAGAGGATGGTGAGTACACGCTGGGCAGAGGTACTTTCTTCGTAGGTGAGCGCAAGGCTGATATTCTCCAAGACGTCAGATGGATCGCATTAAATAGCATCCTATCTCTGAGACGCACACTTCACCCACGCCACAGGGACACTTCCATTTTACCTAATGATATTAAAAGAACCGTGGCTCGGGGCGACTGGGTGGCTTGGTCGGTTAAGCGTCTGACTTCGGCTCAGGTCATGATCTCACGGTCCGTGAGTTCGAGCCCCACGTCGGGCTCTGTGCTGACAGCTCAGAGCCTGGAGCCTGCTTCGGATTCTGTGTCTCCCTATCTCTCTGCCCTTCCCCTGTTCATGCTCTGTCTCTCTCTGCCTCAAAAATAAATAAACGTTAAAAAAAAATTAAAAAAAAAAAAAAGAACTGTGGCTCGAGGATTGATCTTTGGAGCCAGAGGTCATGGCAAAAGCCGCATTGTCAATCTCAACATCATTTAAGAGGTATAAGACAGGAAATACCAACCTGACGATCTGATGCAATTGTGTTACGGGCATGTGGACCTCATAGAGAATGTTACATATGTATGTGTGTATATGTAGCATACATGCAGGTATATCCATATGTGTAACACACATATATATTATATATATTTTTGATTTTTATTTTTCTCCACATATAAATGTATCTACATACAAATGAAGGTGGTTGAAAAGGAATGTACTCTATTGTCTTTTCGGGATTAAATACAACATTTAACGCGATTGCCAAAGCTGATAACAGCTTTACTGACTTGTTTGCCGTGAAACACTTAAATCTTCGCTTCTCCTTTGATTCAGTACTGGCATGTCATGTCTGTTGTGTGACCATTCTCCGCTTATCTCTTTATGACCTTTATGATGTTTACGTTATTTAACCAGTTCTCTTTTGAGTAGGTAATACCTGCACATGGAACAAAATTCAACAAATGCCAAAAGAGAGAGTGAAAAATAAGTCTACCTCGGATCTCTGTCACCACCCAGCCTGGCAGTAAACACAGAGGCCAGCGCAATGTACATCCCCTTAGCAACTTACATACATGCAGACTCCCAGGAACACATTTTGCAATTCTTTCCTTACATTTAAAACTCGTGGACTTTTCTATATCAGATACACAGAGCTGCATAGTATCCCACCGGGTGAACGCAGCTTTGCTCTACTGATGGAGACATTTTCATTTCAACTATTTTTATTATACATATTTCTATAATTAGGACACGTGCACAATTTAATACTTCAAGGATATAGCACCGATTTTAAAGTTACTACTGGCCATTGAACAAAACACACAGGTAACTTCCTACATTAAGTATTAATTCTACAAAAATACTGTAAACTTAACAAATGAGTATCACGGCAACTAAAGAGATACAAAATGGAAAGAATGAACAGGAAAGCATGTGGATTTCCCAGTAATTCAACGAGCTTAAATAATACCAAAAATATCTATCATTTTGTTCTTGCCTATTTTTATGAATGATGGAATTGGAACGTACCATTGTTAGGGCTGGGCACATGTCAGAAAATTTTAAAATCATCCTCCAATGGCATTTAAGTGACTATAATGATCTTCCCCAAAATTACTTTCAGTTAGAAAAGTTAAAATATGAGACTATGTTATTGTTAATTAAACCTATCGTGGTAATCATTTTGCAATATACACGTACATCAAGTCCTAGTATTGTGTCCCAATACACTGGGAGAAATGTAAACAAAGATTAGGTTATTGCCTAGGCCAAGAAAACAAAAAGACACAAAATTCCTCTCATTGAGGAAAAAATTAAACGGCATTCAAATTTCAAAAACCATGTCAAAATTGCACCCGCTTAAAAAGTCAACAATGACCTCTCTTACTAAAAAATACACTTTCCATAAATCCTAGGCTAATTTCTCATAGAGATACCATAATATATAACACTGTTTGTATTATCACAGGGAATTAAGACAATGAACTTGGTCATATAATACAACAGCCATCCAGGTAGTATTTTGCTAGATTCTACAGGTATCGTTAAAAATACAAAGCTCAAACCACATAATCTGAAACCAAAGAGTCAAACTTTTAAATGGTCTTAAAGGAAAAACAATACCAAGAATCACTTCAATCTCAAGGTTACCAACGGTCCCTAAGACACTAAGAGTGACAGTTTGCTTAAGAAAGAAACAGACAGGAACCCTCTTGCACTGTTGGTGGAAATGCAAACTGGTGCAGCCGCTCTGGAAAACAGTGTGGAGGTTCCTTAAAAAATTAAAAATAGATCTACCCTATGACCCAGCAATATAGCACTGCTAGGAATTTACCCAAGGGATACAGGAGTGCTAGTGCATAGGGGCATTTGCACCCCAATGTTTACAGCAGCATTTTCAACAAGAGCCAAATTATGGAAAGAGCCTAAAGGTCCATCAGCTGATGAATGGGTAAAGAAGATGTGGTTTATATACACAATGGAATACTACTTGACAATGAGAAAGAATGAAATCTGGCCTTTTGTAGCAATGTGGATGGAATTGGAGAGTGTTATGTTAAGTGAAATAAGTCAGGCAGAGAAAGACAGATACCATATGTTTTCACTCCTATGTGGATCCTGAGAAACTTAACAGAAGACCGTGGGGGAGGGGAAGGAAAAAAAAAAAAGAGAGGGAGGGAGGCAAACCATGAGAGACTCTTAAATACTGAGAATAAATGAGGGTTGACGGGGGGGGGGGGGGGGGGGGGAGGTGGGTGGAGTGGGTGATAGGCATTGAGGAGACAGGCCACCTGTTGGGATGAGCACTGGGTGTTGTATGGAAACCAATTTGACAGTAAATTACATATATTAAAAAAAAGTCATTAAGGATAAAACCCTCACATTAAAAAAAAGAAAGAAACAGAAAAGATAAAAATGCAATCAAAGTACTATATAACATTTTCCGTCATTTATTGATGTTAATTAACTACAGATAACTAAGGAAGCTATAAAAAGAAACTATAATGGATGCAAAACAGCAGCAAAGACAAAAAAAGGAAACTGTAGCTGCAGTAATTTCTGTCATTCATAACTTGCCATAATTATCTACTCTGTAAAAGTGCTGCTGTAATTTGAAATGCCTCCCTCCTGATCATCAGCAGACTAATGTAATGACTTTACCAAGGACTGGGGATGTAGATTCTGCCATTATTTCTGATCTGCTTGGATTTTAATGCAATATTCCCTCAGGAAGACTCATGATTTAATTAAAAAACACTGTGTTTCTGTGACTAACCCGGCCTCATGGCCTCACTCAGAGTGTGAATCTTGATTCCCCGGAGTGAATTGCAACTGACTGTTTGATTTCCATTTAGCAATCACTTTATGGATAAAATGACCATTTTTATACTTAGCTCTTAAACGTACATCTGTGGTTTCTATTCCTGAAGGTGCGTGTTTTTAAAGCTACCTCCAAGTGATTTCTTTTCCCCTTAAGAATGATACCATATACGATGGTGAAGCATTGTGCAAATTGTGGAGATGCCCATCTTTATTTATGAGCTATTTTGTCTAAAGTTGTGCAAATAAGTCAAGGAGAAGACCTGTTTAGTGGCTCACAGTCTATCGGGTGAGAATCAAAACTACCTGTAAACATCAGCTTGTTACATGAGAAGATATTTGGAAGCAAAATAATGTATTTCTAATCTGCAATGAGAAACTTTGATTTTTTTTAATGTTTACTTTTGAGAGAGAGAGAGAGAGAGAGAGAGAGAGAGAGAGAGAGAGAGAGAGAGAGAGGCAGAAAGAAACAAGAGAGAGAGAATCCTGAATACACCCCACACTGTCAGTGCAGAGCCCGATGCGGGGCTGGAACCCACGAACCATGAGATCATGACCTGAGCCGAAACTCCAGACTCGGAGCTGTCAGCACAGAGCCCGATGTGGGGCTCGAACCCACGAACCATGAGATCATGACCTGAGCCGAAGTCAGACACTTGGAACCGCCTGAGCCATCCAGGTGCCCCTCAAGTCGTGATTTGTGATGGTTCCAGTAACATGTAATGGAAAGACAGACATTAAGACACATGTCAGTAATTATTTTAAATCACCACCTTTCTATGCTAGAGATGGTCATTTTGCAATGGAAGAGACCACGCAAGCGAACTTCTCAGAGATGGTCTGATGTTTCTTACAGCCGAGGAGCTCTGCCACCGTATCAACTAACATAGTAGACTTCGCAAAGGTATTACTCACTCTAAGGTAGTGTTCGAGTAGAAATTAAAAATAGCAGGGACCTTTTGAATCTCTTGAACATTTTTTTTCTGCCAGCATAGGATGGTTCCCTACAGTGTATTTTTAGTGCTCTATACACTCAGCTTTTAAATGTCATAAGCAATGAAATCCTGGGAGTACTATTCAAACACATCCCTGAAAAAAAAAAAGTTCTATTTGATTTCTCATCTGTGATTTTGATTCGGGCTTTATTTCATCTCTAAGTTAACCCATTACCCAGTCATTTTTGGTCATTTGCTGAAGTGGAGAGTTTCCAGAGTCTAACAGATGATCCTTTGCTGCTCTACTCCATCAAGGGATTCATAATTGAAAATGTCATTTCCCTAAATTGAAAAATCCCATAAGCTCTCCAGCCTTCCATTTTCTTGGTAAAGATTTGAGGCTAGTTGACCTGTAAAAACTTTTCAGAAATTTAGAAACAAAATCCTCATAAGGATTATCATGTCTTCTTATGACATTTTCTATTATACACATGTATATATCCTCATCATAGTATTGCCAAATTCCCGTATCAACAGAAATGTTGTGGAACATAAAATGGAAGTTTAAACATACATATGTGTGTGTGTGTGTATAACTTAATCATATATATTATTTAAACATATATAATAAAATATGCACGCATGTAATTTAAATGTATACAATTTAATATCTATATACTTTATAGTCAAAATATAAATGTATATAACAAATTATATACATTTATATGTTATATATATGACGTATATAACATCATATATATTTTAATATGTAACATATATGACTTACATATTATAAATATATATGTATCTATAATAACTTAGGCAAATTTAGTCCGATATAACACAGTATTAGACATATTTATACAATTTATTTTGTACCCATCTTGGGAAATGTAGCTGTTTGTTTCCACCTTAACTGGAACCACCCACAGCCGTGAACTGTCCCCATATATCCCTCCACTTATAAAATGCTATCAAGCTTTCTGTCAGTGTTGAAAGTGTTTTAGGATTTCCTGTGAGGTGGGAAGGGGAACTGCCCTCTGTGATACCCTAACAGGAAATACTTCCCTCATCAGATGGGAAAGCATATTCATGTCATTGACAAATGCCAATTAAAGATCCTTGTTTTCTCAAATTCTGTGCTGCTCATCAGTGCCAAGTGACCTCCATCGTCACTGGTGACGCTGGTTTTCACAATCACCAGGGAAAATCCTGTTGATGGTTTCACGATCTGGGAGGAAAGTCCCTCAGCCTCTGACAAAGCATATTTATCCAGGTCCCAGGAACACACGTTCACGATGTCATGTGAGTAATAGAGGTAGTAACACAGGTCTATACCTCACTGTTAACTCTCTGTAGTATTGGACCTTAATGTGAAGTCACTGCGAACCTTCACTACTGACACCTGTGTTTTACCTCCTGCAGATGTCGCAACTGACAAATGCACTCTGAGTCCTGGGCGGAGACGTTAATATAATATATAGAACAAATAACCCGCTCAAAGTCTATCTTAATGGGCTGAAATAACAAGTTCCTATAACCATCCTGAGAAGGAATCAATCCTGGGAAGGTGCTGGCAAACCGTGGGGGGACTTTCTTCAGGTTCTCAAGCGGAAGTGTCCAACTACGTCCCTGCGAAATTGGGGGTTCGCTCACTAGATCTCAGGGGGTGTCCTCATGTCGCTGAATGAGTTTGACATCACCACCTCTGAGGCACGCTGACAAGGCCATTACAGAAATTCCACACCCGAGCACTGTCGTAGCACATTTTCGCTGCACTAACTTAAGCCCCACCTAGAAAACCCATCTCCAAGGGAGGGAAAAATCACCTCCGTCGTCCTCCCAGGACCCATCACCTACATGCACATTGACCCGGAAGTCCCCAACCTTGTAACAGAGTCCTGGTGTCATGGCATCGGAGAGCCTGGGTGGGAGCGGGCCTCAGAAGTTGTTCCATCAGCTGAGTTGTTCCACTACCCTGCAGAGAATCACGGCCCTGCACACTGCCCACATCTTCTAACTCTCTGGTCAGGTGTCTTCACTGAATGCATACAGGGATAGTCTCGCAACGATTCAATGACTAACAATGCTTGAGAACTGGTTTTATGTTTAAAATAAAGTTATGGGTTCCTGGATGTTACTATACCTATTTATATGCAGGCATATGGTTTGAACAAAAAGTCACTATGCGGGCACCCAGGTGGCTCCGTCAGTTGAACGTCCTACTCTTGATGTTGGCTCAGATCGCGATCCCAGGGTCATGGGTTGGAGCCCCACGATGGGCTCTGCACTGAGCCTGGAGCCTGCTTACAATCCTCCCTCCCCCCTCTCTCTTTGCCCTTCTTCTCTGCTTGCAGTCTCTCTCTTGAAAAAAAAATTAGGGGCGCCTGGGTGGCTCATTCAGTTAAGCGTCCAACTCTTGGTTTCAGCTCAGGTCATGATCCCATGGTTTGTGAATTTGAGCGCCACGTCAGGCACCAACAGCACAGAGCCTTCTTGGGATCCTCTCTTTCTCCCTCTTTCTTCCCCTCCCCTGCTCATGTTCTCTCTCTTTTCCTCTCTCTAAACTTAATTTTTTTTATTTTAAAAAAAGTAACTATGAACATAGATGAAACTTTTAAAAATTCTTAACTATAGAGCCATAAAAATACAATATAAGATACATATGTGTGTATATATCATATACATGTGAAAAAATAAACTTATTTTTGAGAAGTCATGATTATCTGATCAGTTCTCCACTCAGACAACACTACATTTGAAGATATTTTTGAAATAACCTGAGATTTCTAAAGTGAGTTTCTATGGTCTCCTAACTATCAGTAAACTTGGTTATACCATCACCCCACTCTAATTTGAAGGAACAGGAGTTTGGTTAATAATTTATAGATTTTTGGTTTTTCCTTTTTCTTTATCAACACTGTAAGTGCACTGTTGTGGGCAGAGCCTAGACTTTGACATTCGTTGGAAACATGTCAAATCCTACCCTGACCACTTTTGATGACCACATTTGATAACTCTGAACTATTATAATTCAGTCTTGATAGGACTGTTGTGATTAAAACAACACTGTATTTATAATCATGTTCACAATGTCAGATGCATCACATATCAATTTGTGGGAGATATTATTGCTACTTGGAATACTCATACAAATGAGTCTCACAGACCACATGATTCGGTTGGAATTTAAGTCAGTTAATTCCTAAAAATTTGCTTTGCCCTGATTGAACAAGAGGTACCAGGGGAAACAAACCCTCCTTTGACTATATAACAAGAGAAGAGAAGAAAGCAATATTAAGTCAACCATAAGAATGGATATATCTAACACTGTTTGAATGCCTCCAATGTGCCAGGCCTCTGTTGAGCACCCCATCTGAAATCAAATTCTCAGCCAGGATACAGAGTTAGCTGTATTTTGTAAAGTTTGAGGCCCAGAGAAAGTGTCAAACTTGCCAGAAATTACATAGTAAGTCAAAGAAAAATTCCTAGGCCAGTTCTTTCTAGTTTTGAAACTTGCACTTTTCTAGCACTCAACATACCTTCAAAGGAAAAAAAAACCCACAATGTTTACAATGAGAAAACTTCTCTCGTGGAGACTAGTGGAGTTTTCTTTCAGACCCAACACTGATATTTGGAAGAACATGGACAGGCAGTGGATTGTATTGCAATGATATTGTGGGAATTATGGTCAAATAAAAGAAGAGGGAAGAATTTATTGAATTTGGAAATATTTTCCCAGTATTTTTCAAGAGCACACATGGAGTCACGGAGGTCAATGCCTTAGTAGCAAAGATAGGAGCTTTGCTCATGGGAGCAAAGTGAGAACAGCAAGAGAGCTCTAGAGAAAACTCTTTCAAACACAAGGAACGATAATGTTGGCGCCCTCATACCCAGTGACTCAATCCCATGTACGGTGGTTTCACTGGGGTGGCCTGGCATCCACATTCTCCATTGCTCTCCTTACTATTCTGTTCTTCCTTTGTTTCCCTGCGAAGCACCTGCTATACTTAAGTCAAGTACCAAAGAGTTTAGCATTGTTTTGTTGGTGGTGGTGATGGCAGTGTTTGGGTTTGTTTGGTCCATGAAAAATAGGATAACCACTACTGAATTTCAATTAGTCTGAAAGGCTTACAGCCCACAGGACATAAAACACTAGTTGCTGTTTTAGAACTGTAAGGGGGAGCAGAGAAAGGCTTCCTGGACTCTTTGGTTCAGGTAAGAAGTGACCTTTGCATGCACAGGGAATGTTCGTAGGGAACATTCCCCGCTCTCACAGGTGATGTTGGCTGTTTTCTTTCCTTTAATCCCACAGAAGTCTGAGCTCTACCGTCACCCCTTGTCATATTTTACTGTAATTACTGTCAATATTTGTTTACACCCTCACTTCTCTTCCTGGAAATGTTTCTGGGGGGTTGGGGCCATTTCTTTTCCTTGTTTTCCCCAGTGCCTAGTAGAGCGCCTACAGAGACACTCAACAAAGATTTCTTTACTGAAATTCATGGATGACCTATTGCCCATCAGCATGAAATTGAGAATGAAAGCTATCCCAGCAGCCCTACTTGAAACAAAAGCCCGCCCTCCTAGAAGTCTGTAGGGACACGTCACCAAGCTCCACATCTCCAGCTTACTTCATCAGCTTCCACCCCAGCTGCTTTGCAGCCTTTGCTGCTGGGCCAAGATTTTTTCAGGTCTACCATGTATATATTTTGCAGATTAGAATTCCAATTTCATAGTTTTCCTGACTGTAATTCATCTTAGGGAGATCCATTGACAAATCTGTGAGCGAGGGAATAGTCCATGTGTTTCCAGAATTATGAGCACAACTGCCAAACTGCATGCCAATCTTTCCACCATATTCTTTGGGGCTTCATAACTAGAAGAGCTTCTCCAGCCAACAGCTGTAGGGATATTATAGTTTGAATAGGACCCAATTACTGTGCATCCTTCTAATTAACATGATCACCAAAGGAATCTATTAAAAATAGGGCACTAATTAATTGTATCCAATTAAGATTTTAAACTATAAATTCTGCAATTATTATTTCACATATTTTCTTAAAAGCATTTCCTGAGGAGACAACTGATATATGAACCTAAATCAGGCAAAGAGAAAGGCTGTAAAGCTATGGATGATGTTAGAGTTGACTTCCTGAATAGTTTCTTCAGTGAAGTTAAAGAAGCCTCCCCCACCAATGTTTTAAATAATGAGATCTACAGTATTGTAGATTTGATAATTTGCCTTAAAAATCTTTAGAGGGATACATATGAATGCGTTGGGGGAAAAGAAATATTTCATTTAACAATATTGCAAAATATAAATGGAATAGTCTCCTTTTCCTTCTGTAAATTTTCCAGAAGATCCTCTGTTGGGAGGCTAACCCATAGTGATGAACTCCATGATGGCAAGAAATAACACAGATTAGATGTTCTCATGTTCAAGAGCACGATACACTTGCCCAGTTTATGTGGCTGCCTAAGTAAGTTCACACCTTATAACAACATATGGCAAGTACCGTGCGATGAACCTGTAGACAATCTGTGAGTTTGACTCATTGCTATTTCATATAACCCTACTGAGATCACAAGAAGTGCATGTAATAGTCACATCACCCTGATCCCAAATCAAAGAAAATATGACAAGAACATTTTATCCAAAGAAGACAGTACCTTTTCTGCTTCTTGTCAAATTACCAGGCAACAGCCATTGTGTTTCATTTCGATAAATATTCTGAAGGCACATTCAGTTCCTTGTATCTAGATTGTGCCAAGTCAGCTCTTAGAGATGTAATTGTGAAATGAAACATACGGAATCTGCATGCTTATCCTTACATATGTATAATGTGATTCGTCAGAAGAAAAAATATAGTAGAGACAGTTATATTCATAAACATAATACACCTACTCCACACCACCCCCCCCGCCAAAAGCACATTTTCCTACGTGAATTTATTGTAATGGTAAAAGGCTATCTGTTGCTAATTTGTATCCCATATGGTCTTAAAATCACCGACTCTATCCACATTTTACATATCAAAGGATTTATGTTGTCACAGGTAGAGAATAAACAACAGATCTGCATGGAATCTTCCTCGCCTCATAACCAGCAAGTATTGACTTTCTGGAGTTTCCAAGAAAGAGAGAACAGGCACTAAGGAGCAAGGCTCTGAGACTTCGTGGACTTACGCCCCCAATAGAGGGCAGGAAGCAGAAACAGCTAGATGACTGTTGCATCCCATTTAACTCTGGGTTATTAGTCCCCAAGCCTTCCCGTCTAGACCTTTAAACAAGTGGAAGTTAATGCCTGGCAGCAGTGGAATTAGTGAAACCATCATGCCATCCACATCATGTCCAGGTTTGGAGACAGACATCCATTGGACGATCCTGGCAGAGACTCAAACCTTTAGCAGAGACACTTGATGCATAGAATACTTGGCATCTTGGCCATGCTGAGACCCATCTGTCAGAGTGGCATCCTGCCTATTTCTGAGTTGGTTGGATCTTTTCAGTAAACCATAGGCGCCAGGCGGGAGCGGGTCTTCACGGGGAGCATGTAGAAAACTGCAAGTGTCACCTATTCTACAGGAAGCCTTTCGCTTCTGCCAGTCACCATCCCTGGCCCCGAGCCTTGCACTCGCCACACCTGTTGACAGTTGTTCGTAGAACAGACTAGATTTGCCCTGGAAAAGGCAAAGCCAGCGCTTCAGACCATGTCCCGATGCCAACAAGACAGGTGGTGATTCAGCAGGCATCTGATGAAGTCAGGAAGATAACTCAGGGCATAAAAATGTTTTTATAAAAGAAAGTAGAGTGTTCTCCATGGGAGCACTTTGAGGTAGCTCCTTAGATGACCACAACTAGGAAACTAAAAAGAAGGATAGCTCGTGAGGATTCTAAGGCCATGAGCTAATATCAAAATAAGAACTTGTCTTTCACATCAGCAGATCTGTAGTGGGAGGGGTTTGTATGACACCGATAACTATGGCACGAACCTTTGAAAAAAAGTATCAGCGAGAGAACTAGCATGTACTGAAACAGACAACGTGGCCTTCGCTTCCTTGAGGTCAACTCCCTGTCAATAAAGAATGAAAATGTCTTGCAATTTTTAAGGAACATTTGATTTTCTTACTCCCGGAGACATAAAGAGTAAATGCAGCTGTCTAGAAAGAAAGAGCCTATGTAAAAATCAAATGTTCCCCTACTCAACAAAAAACATCATGGGAAATTAAAGATCCGGTTATCCTATCTTGGAGACTCCGCAGTGATAACCTCTAATGAAAATATTTTACATAAAGAATCTAAAAGTTTTCTTTATAGATGATTTCACTTAAGCCAGCCGTCTAAAGTAATACAACTGTTGTGGCATTGTGACCAAAAAAAGGGGGGGGGGGTCCCAGGTTCATACTTTAGCAATGCTGCAGCTAGATGCTAACTATTCCTGGAGTCTTAACTGAGTACTATTCTAATATAAAAAGAGGAAAATGCATTTATTTAAAAAAATTTTTAAGTTTGTTTAGAGAGAGACAGCATGAGTTGGGGAGGGGCAGAGAGCAAGGGAAAGAGAATCCCAAGCAGGGTCCGTGCTGCCAGCACAGAGCCTGATGTGGGGTTCAACCTCACGAAACTGTGAGACATGACCTGAACCGAAACCAAGAGTCGGACGCTTAACCGTCTGAGCCACCCAGGCACCCCGAAAAGTGGATAATGCATTTAACAGAAACTTTACTTTGAAGAAATTACATAGCTACCCTTGGTTACATTACCTCTTGACTACAGGTTGCCTACAAAGCACCGATGGGGTGTGAGACCCTTAGCCAGGCATCCCCAGGTGTTCAGGCTCAAGGAGGGCCAGGAGGGCTCAAGGTCTCCAGAACACAGGTGTCAGATCTACAATTCATAACCTTAAAATCCAAAGTACAAAAAGTCCTGCAAGACGGGACCAGAGTGCCGTGGGAGGAGTTCCAATGGAGAAACGAATTCCTGGACCCTGTAGCATGTGAGATGGGCACTGACAGGTCACCCGTCTTGAGGACTCCTTTGGAATGAAACTGCCCGAGTGCCCTGTGCCGCTGCAGTAGAAGCCCTGTGACAAAGGAGAGTCTGCCCCCTAGAGGTGCGGACTTGCATGGCTCACCGCCCTCCCTCCCGACCACAGTACCTGGGTGCCCCCCTCCAAGACTTGTTTTTGTGTTTAGGAGCTCTGCAAATCACATCACTTACTGTCTTTGTGTTTTTCTTTGCTGGAAATCTCCGAGTCTTACTAATGTCCCCTGAGTACATTGCAACCGTTGGCGCTCCCTCTTACCGAACATCCCCCCCTCCCGTCCTTCTTTCTACACGCCTTGACTTCCTCACCCATTTTCCAATTCACTGCACAGTCCACACCTCTGCTCAAATCTTTCTTGGGAAAAAGATGGGGAGAAAAACACAAAAAGCCACGCTGCAACAGCTAGACAAGAGCTGTGGCGTTGTGCTTTAAAAGATCCAAGGGGAAGAGAGAGCTGAATCAGGTGACCTCAAAATGATAAATATGTTCTTTCTTTATGCAGTATTGTTTTTACAGTTAACTGAATCCACCAAACGATCATAAATTTTCCACAAATTCATCAAAAATTTTGCATTCATTAGCCGGGTGCACATGCACACGCACGCACCTCTGTTTTTCTAAATGTGTGTGTGCACATGTATGCGTATATGTGTTAGCGGGTGCATTCAAATACCACCGCACACGGATAAGCCTAACAAAAAAATAGAGCTTTACATACTCAACAGAAAGTGGGTTTTTAAAAGCATATTAAAGGTGATGGGGTGCCTCGGTGGCTCAGTCAGTTAAGCGTCCAACTTTGGCTCAGGTCATGATCTCCAGGTTCGTGGATTTGAGCCCCACATCGGGTGGTCTCTATGCTGACAGCTCAGAGCCTGGAGCCTGCTTCAGATTCTGTGTCTCCCCCTCTCTCTGCCCCTCCCCTGCTTATGCTCTGTCTCTCTCTCTCAAAAATAAACATTAATTTTTTTAAGTAAAAAATAAGTAAAATTGTGTTAGAGGTGACTAAATAATTACCAGGGGTAGTCAGATGATTCTAGTATTTTTGCGTGTTTAGTGTGTTCAGGCTTTTTTGCTTATTATGACTTCACAATACTATTTTGGCACCAAAAGCGCATGAATCATAAGGTGAGTCCTAGAAACACTGGGATGAATATAACAAGGTAATAGTTTGAGAGAGGAAAGAATGATTTATATTTTTAAAAAAATTTTTAACATTTATTTATCTTTGAGACAGAGAGAGACAGAGCACGAGCAGGGGAGGGTCAGAGAGAGAGGGAGACACAGAATCCGAAACAGGCTCCAGGCTCTGAGCTGTCAGCCCAGAGCCCGATGAGGGGCTCGAACTCACGGACCGCGAGATCATGACCCGAGCCGAAGTCGGACGCCCAACCGACTGAGCCACCCAGGCGCCCCATATATTTTTAAGTTACATGTTACACACACCTCACTTACGAAAGGCTAACATGTAAATGTATTTGCTGATTTACAGTCTCTGATGTAAAATTAAAATCTTGTCAAGTTGAAATACACTTGAAATACAAAGACACTGTAATTGAGCCATAGCTGTAATTCAGAAATAATCCCTTGGCCAAAAATATAATAAGAATAATTCTGCCACACTATATTTGGAACTTACTTGCTAAAAAACTCCGCTGGTTTGTAGGCTTTAGCAGATATAAATGTACTAATAATTTTGAAACAGTTGATATAGGGTTGAATTTTTCAGTGTAAAACTGAAAAATTATATATTATATTCTCTATGAGACATGCTATGGCAATTTAAGCACGGCATTGTTTATTTTTTTGGAGAAGTGAAAGTCTATATTAGCCTCATGTCACTTATAAAACACTGTCACAACATGAAATGATTTGATATCCAAGAGTTTAACATTTTATAGCAATAATATAAGAGAGTTTAATATCAACGCTCAGACTACTTTGTATCCGTAACAAACGTGGAAAGTGGGGAAATTAAAGGAAATGACAAACAGAAGGCAATATTGAGATAAATCAAAGTAGCTTACTAGGCAGAGGCCCACCTCATACATGTAATTGTAATAGTGAGTCAATGCCTTTCCTGAGAATCTGACGCTAATTGAGCTTAACCCCTAAACAAATCATAGTTTTTGTCCTCAATCCTGCTCAAATTGACTGTGAATAATACTATTTCCATAATTGACGAAATCACCTGATTTGAGTGACTGAGTCCATGCTGGGGAAAAGTAGAAAACCAATAATAAAGTCTTTAGAGAGAAAACACCCTAGAAAGGCTGCTACAAAGAACAGAAAATCCCGTCACAACTTGAAAATCAAGTTTAATAAAAATTATTTTTTCAGTTGAAAACTATATCTCTACCACAAGATCACTTTTCTTAGTACTCATGCGTGAAGCGACGCAGGGCCTCCTCTCAAAAGAGGTCAGTGTGACGTAAGGTAAGAAAGAGCCAACTTCCAGCTCCTCCTAATTGCCTCTCTCACACTCCATCAGGAATCTCTGTAAGCGACAGACACAACATCTACAGTCAGCCCTTCTGAAAGGGAGGGCTGAACACGCATTCATTCAATGAGGATATACCCAGAGTACTTCAAATTCCGGTATAAATTCTGTGTAATCTTCCCGGGTGTTCCCCAAATCATTATCGTTTTACATTAAACGTATGTGGGATGTGATGTATATGCTCCTCAATATCATTTTAAGTAAGAATTTCTGTACACTGCCCCCTGACAGCACTACACTTTCCATATGCACAGGGTGTGTATAGGTGTGTGTGTGGGGGGGTGCGTGGGTATAAATATGTATGCATATTTACGTTATAATTACTGAAACAATTATTGACTGAAATATCTTATATTCATTATTGAAATAATATCATTGAAATATTCTCTTATACCATGGACACAGACATGGAGATGCATATTAATGCACAATGTATATAATCAAAAATACATTGCATTTTAGTCAGAGAGTAGAAGATTCCTCAAGGAATATATTCATTCCTCGCAGAAGTGATGATGTGTTTCTAGGAATGCTTGGGTGTCTGTGGACACGTATATGTATGTGATATTTACTCACCTTGAGAGGGAATTTGTTTACCATTGCTGTTCTAATTATTTGCTCTTCTCCACCAACCATTTTATTCTTATTTTGGTTTCACAGACCATGGGAAAGAAGGCTTTATAAAGGATTGGAAGATCATTCCACCTGAGAGGGTCCCCAAGAACGACTGTACTCATCCTAAATCGAACATTCCACGCAAGCAGCAGACCTCTGGCCCTACGGACATACTTTTACATCTGTCTGGAATAACCGTATGCCCCTCTCATACTTTGCCAGCTCTGCCTCAGATCCAATCTTACAGCTTCCTTCTTATTTAAAGGCTTCTGAGAATCCCTGGCATGAATAAACTAGCCTTCTAATGCGGACCCAGAACAACGGGCTTTCTCAACCCTAATCCCAAAATTCACTTTACTGTAATTGCCCATTGGCTTTTATATATCTCCCACCAGACAGCATATTCTAGAAGGGCAGAAGCCGTGTGCGTGTGTGCGTGTGTGTGTTACTCTATCCTCAGCTCTAACAGCACGGTACACACACTATAGCTGCATCGTGAGTGCAAGTGTAAATCAGCATGCAAACACACCCACTCTCCAGCCTTCTTCCATAACCTGTCCCCGCCCCTTCCCATCCCCCCATGCTTCTGATTTTGTACGATTACACTGACCAAAAGAGTTTGCAAAATTATGTTGCATCTGAGGAAATTTGAACATTTTTTTAAATATTATTTACTTTTGAGAGAGAGAGAGACAGAGCGTGAGCAGGGGAGGGGCGGAGAGAGGGAGAGACACAGAGCTCGAAGCGGGCTCCAGGCTCTGTGCTGTCAGCACAGAGCCCAACACAGGGCTTGAACCCACAAACTGGGAGATCATGACCTGAGCCGAAGTCGGACGCTTAACCGACTGAGCCACCTGGGCGCCCCTCATCTGAGGAAATTTAGAAATTAAAGGTCATAGAGACATTCAGCAATAACATTTAATAGTTTGATATGATAACTTACATGTATGTCTTCTTCCCATCTCAAAATTTGACTGAGGTTACTGGCCAAAAAAATTATATTCTCAGTATTTAGGTGCACACACTGTGTTTATTAGGGGCGCCTGGGTGGCTCAGTTAGTTACAATTTGGACTTCAGCTCAGGTCATGATCTCACGGTCAGTGTGTTCGAGCCCCATGTCAGACTCTGTGCTGAGAGCTCAGAGCCTGGAGCCTGCTTCAGACTCTCTGTCTCTCTCTCTCCCCCTCCCCAACTCATGCTCTGTCTCTCTCTCTCAAAAATACATAGACATTACAAAAAAAGGAATGCATGGACTTCTGAAGATACACAAATATGAGGAACAGTATATCTTGTCCACGTGTAAAAGGGTACAATCTGAAAAACTGTCCTGTGGCACCCACAGACCTTCAGATAGATCCTCCCCTTACACATTATGTGCATTCTGTGTTCTCAAGGCCATACCGGAATCATTGCGGAATCTTACAGGGGCTGTTTAAGGACCACAAAGTATCCTAAGTATTTTCTCCAAAATAGGGCAATGGCTCTAATACTTCCTTTATGAAGCCTGTCCCGTAGCTGGAGTCCTAACTGGAGCTTTGTCCAAGTTTCAAAAGGGTTTCCTCAAACTTCCTGCAATGCCAAGTATCGGTGTACATGCACCCTAAGATTGGCCAACTACTAACTCACTCATACATACGGCGACAAAGTCCTTAGCATTTACCTACACTAAATGGGGTGGTGCTACTTAACCATATCTGTAAGACTTTTTTTAGTGTTCATTTATTTTGAGAGAGAGAGAGAGAAAGAGAGAGCGGGGAGGGGTGGAGAGAGAGGGCGAGAGAGGATCTCAAGCAGGCTCTGCACTGTGAGCACAGAGTCCAATGTACGGGGCTTGATTGCACCAACTGTGAGCCAAAGTAAGAGTCGACAGCTTAACCGACTGAACCACCCAGGCGCCCCATTCTAGAACTTTTTAAACTTGGGAAAACTATCTTAAATAGGATTTGAAATAAGGGAATACAAATTATACTAGCAGAGAATTAGAATAAGTGGTTTACGACACAGTACAACAATTTTTTTTTTAACTTTGGATGACCATCAAAGCTTTGCTTTCAAAAGTTACATAACAACAGGTACAGTTGTCCATTCGTTACTTTCTGTTTCCTTCTTCCCCTCCACACCTGAGGCATTCATGCCTCCTCAAGGGTAACATGAGCTGGTGGTTTAGCATTTTCTAGAAGGGTGGACTGCTATTTCTGAAAGTGCCATTAACTCGAGAAATTAGAAAGGTCAGAATGGAGCTCCCAGTTATGACCTCCTATCCAGTAAAACTTGGTTCTCTGTATCCTCTGTATTCCAGAATGATTTCTTCTCTGATCTATTGTCTTTCACGGATCCAGGGCGAAAGCTCAGTGGGCCTATCAGTGCTTTGCTGTCAAGATGATTGCAGGAACTTGGCAAGACGCCTTGAGGAAGCCATTCCGTTTCTCTGAGAGTCTGTGTTCATATTTTGGAACCAAAGCTAGTAACTACAACATTAGGTTTTTGTAATTATCACGTGAGATAGGGACAACTGGTCCATACAGCATATGCATTACACCAACTTAACTGACTTGGAATGGTTACTTCAGTTTGGTGTTTTTAGAGGGAAAGGAAGGAGCTTAGTAAGTCGTCCTCAGCTTTGGAATCTGAGTCATCTTTTCATTGTTGTAGAAAGTGTTGGAATTAGAACAGAATTCATTGTTTTCCTCTGCTACCTCTTGGCTTACTTGAAATCCCAGTCGCTATGGGGGAAAATGCTGAACGCTTCATGCCCCCTCCCTCCCTATTCTGATGATGCAACAAAGCATTCAGGCACACAAACAAAAATCCACGCACACTTTCTACCCTGTACGGGGAATTGACAATCCTGGTTCGATATAAATGCATGATTGACTGAGGTCTGATTACGTCAGTTCTAAATTGATGTGACCATGGTAAGAATGTTACAGAGACAGTTTCCTATAATGTGAGTAAGATAATGTTCCCTGGGGCACCTGGGTGGCTCAATTGGTTGAGTGCCTGACTTTGGATCAGGTCATGATCTCACGGTTCGTGAGTTCAAGCCCCACATAGGGCTCTGTGCTGTCAGCCTGTTAGCACAGAGCCAGCCTCAGATCCTGTCCCCCTCTCTGCTCCTCCCCTGCTTGTGCTCTCCCCAAAAGTAAATAAATATTTTTTTAAAAAAAGGATAATGTACGGGGCACTTGGGGGGCTCAGTCGGTTAAGTGGCTGACTTCGGCTCAGGTCATGATCTCACGATTCGTGAGTTCGAGCCCTGCGTCGTGACAGAACATGTCAGCTGTGCTGACAGCTCGGAGCCTGGAGCCTACTTCAGATTCTGTCTCTGCCCCTCCCCTGCTCATGCTCATGCTCTGTCTCTGTCTCTCTCTCTCTCTCCTTCAAAAATAAATAAAAACACTAAATTTTTTTAAATAAAAATAAAGATAATGTTCACCAAAATAACCTAAGAATATTCACATAAAATGAGTTTTCCTCTTAAGAATTTGAAGTTTTTCTATTTTTATTGTACCGAGAGCAAGCAATACGGTATTTTCAATAAAAAGAACAGCAAACATAATAATAGTTGCAAAACTTACACAGAACTTCCGTAAATACTGTCTCATTTAAGAATCACTCAAACTTTTGACACATCCGTCATACCATTTTCCTTTTACAGATTCGGATTCATAAGCGAAGTGATCTTCCCAACATTTCCCCAACTAGTGAAAGACAGAGCTGGAATATAAACACAAATCTTCTCTCTCTAAATACTATCTCTTCCTCTCTACTATGAATCTAACAATCTTTGTATCCATAATAGTATTTACATTGCACAAAAATATTCAATAAATATTTATGGAAAGAATGAATGAATGAATGAATGAATGAATGACTGCAGTGACCGCATACATTATTTGGAGTTATTACCAAATGTACTTGAAGGTCTCATATGTCAAAACCAACACACAAGATCTCGAGTTTGTAGCCTAATAAGACACAACAGCAGGCTGGCCTCATAGATCTTTCTGATGGTTCCAACCCTTGAGACAGGACACCAGCAGACCAATCCTAACACAGTTTCATCAGAGAATCACAACACGGATCAGTTTTTATTTGAGGAATGGGCTGAAATGATTCTGTTTGCAGGTTCATTCCTGGATACCAGCAGGTGGTTGCCGACTTGGTCAGAACTGATTTCTAGTCATATGATTTCTGTTTCAATTCTGATTTGTGATTTCCTTGTTAAATTCTGATTTTTCTTTAGCACTGAAATAAGGACAAAGCAACTTGTAGTACGCATTTAAAATATATCCCATAGAATTCACTTGTAATAATTTCTAAATCAACCACAAAAGCCACAAAACTCAATGATTCCTGGTCTTGTTTTCTTCCTAACTAACAGGTGTGTATCTTTCTGGCATTTCTTATGTCCAAAAGATATCGTCCACTTTCCCCAACTTATAAAGTATTACTATATTTTATTTCCCTAGGCATTTGATGCATTTTTCAAGACGTTTACATTTTGTTTTCCTATTACAATTTCGGCAATTTATTTATAAAGGTTTACATTTTGCTTTCCTACTACAATTTCGCCAATTTATTTATAGGTAATAAGTGCAAAAGTGAGAGCTCACAGAGCCAAGCTAAAAGAACAAATATTTTTAAATGGACACGTGTTCTTGAATTTTTGAAAACTCACGCTTTGTTATATCGACGCTGATAACCATGAGCGTACTATTTCATAAATCTGACAGACAGCCAAACCTATCAAGTCTGAAATATTCAAATTGCAGGGTGAGGAAGGATGCCACGATTATATTTATTTTTTCTTGTGGAAAAAATGAATAAATGGACATATCAGATGGTTCTAAGTAAAGGAAGCAATTAAACGCCCATCACGTTGTATAATATCCTATCTCTGACTCTACCAGGAGCTCCGTACCTTTTACCGTATTTTCTCTATTAGTGAGAACTACACATTTGACCATAATCTTCTCAGAATAACACCAGTAATCACATCTATGAAAAACTTTGGGACCTCAGAACTGGATATAATTTTTCAGTGTGAATACAGGAACTCACCCTACCCTTTGTGTTTTTAATTAACCATTTTGTTTGCGGTGGGGGGGGGGGGGGAGTGGTATGAGTCCAGGGGAGGAAATCAAACACAAACGATAAAGATGATATTGAATTAGAGTCAAGCATTTTACCTTATAGTCTCTGCACAAAACAGTGGTGATGGACATTTTTCTGTTTCTGCTTTTATTTTCATTTTGTCCTGGTTAACCCAGAGTTAACACCATCTAGAGGACTTCACAATCTATACTGTAACTTACTTTCTTATTTAATGTTTCCAGGCCATTTGTCTGTATCAGCACACTTACCACAACCCCAGGTTTTTGAATGCCTGAGTAGTATGACTCTTCAGAGATGTTTCCAAATTTATTTAAATAGTTGACTACGGATGGTCCTTAAGCTGTTTCCAGTTTTTTCTTTCTTTTTTTTTTTTTTTTTTTTTGGTGTAATAAACAAAGATATTTCGGCTTTCGTGAACTTTGAAAATATTCACTTGGACCCAGGTTGAAATATAAAAGGCCACATTCAGTGACAGAACATGCTATTTTCTTTCTTAGAAAAGACGGAGTCGGGGCGCCTGGGTGGCTCAGTCAGTTCAGCATCCGACTTCAGCTCAGGTCACAATCTCAGGGTTCGTGAGTTCGAGCTCCAAGATGGGCTTTCTGCTGTCAGCATGGAGTCTGCTTGGGATTCTCTGTCCCCCTATCTCTCTGCCCGTCCCCAAACTTGCTGTCTCTTTCTCTCTCTTAAAAATAATCATTTGAAAAACAAACATCATTTTATTTAGTCTGAGTATGAATCCTTGTCAGACGGCTCCAGTAAATGTCACTGAGGCAGACTGGAAAATTAGGTGAGAGCCTCAAGAATTGGTGTCCAGGGCTCACACAGCTGCCCTGCTCCTAGCCCCTTTCCAGAGAGTGAGCGAATGGGAGCAGAGTGGTGGTTACCAGTCACAGCTATGCTTCAGGATCACCCAACAGAGTCAGTGTCAGATGTGACAGATTTGGAAGGTAAAATTAACACGTCTACTCAAATACACTTGTCCATTTACTCAGACCAAAAGCCTCGATCCAAACGTGATTTCTGTCTTATGCAGACTCACCCACACATACATAAACTCTACCTTCCATATACACATCCAGAATCTGACCAAGATGCACCAAAGAGCCCAACATCATCCAACTGACCAGGTCTTTCCATGAGAATTAAATTAGTTTTTCAAGATTTCTCCATGCAACGTCTCCAGTGGTCCTTTCAAACACAAATCTACTTCAAACTCCCACATCACTTCCCACATCACTCTGGCAAGAGTAAACATCCTTCCCCCAACGCACTATGCCCCCAGCACATCTCTTGGCCTCTCTTCTAGACTCTTTCATTAACTCATTCTGCTTCGCCACCTGGTTTCTTGGCTCTTTCTCAAGTCTGCTGAGCTACTCCTGTTCAGGGCTCGCTCTTGCCCATGCACTGCCTGGAATGATCTTCCCCAAGATGCCAACCAAAATGGCGCACCCCCTGCCTCCCTCAGGCCGCAGCTCAAACACCACTTTATCACAATACTCTTCCCTGACCACCCATGAACACAGGATCGACCTTGTTTTTCTGCAGAATACGCCTCACCACCCGGTTATGGATATACTTGGTTAGTAATTTACTCCCTATTCTGACACCACTAGAGTCAGTGCTCGACCTGTTTTCTTAGTGATCTATCTACAAATTTCTAGAACAGTTCTTGGGGCACAGTAGGGGTTCACAAATATTTCAGGGCATTTTGTTAAGTGAAAGAGGTGAGATGGAGAAAGACAAACACTGTATGCTCTCACTTGTATATGGAACCTTAAAAAAACCAAACTCACCGAAACAGAGAAGGCTGGTTACCAGAGCCATGGAGGGTGGGATAGTTGGCAGGGATATTGGTCAAACGGTACAAACCTGAAGTTAGGATATGAATTTGTTCTGAGAATCTAGTGTATAGCATTGTGATTACAGTCAACAATGTTGTATCACATACTGGAAAGTTGCTCAGAGAGAGTGGACCTTAAATGTTCTTGTCGCAAAAAAAAGAAACAATAATTACGTAACATGATGGAGGTATTAACTAACACAACAGCTATAATCCTGTAACAATATCTAAGCGTATCAAATCAACACATTTATACATCTTAAACCTACATATGTGTCAAATAGATCTCAACAAAATACATAATTTTAGATGAATTCACGGATGTGGGCGAGTTACTAGCCTTTCTGCACTTCAGCTTCCTGTCTGTAGAATGACGATTATAATACCTACTTTATAGGTTTGTGTCATCATTAAATGAGACTCTCCCCAAAACCCTTCAATTTCACGGTACGTAGTAAGGGCTTGACAAGTGCTCATTACTACTAAAGATTTAACTTGGGCAGAATTGTGTCCCCTCAAAATTCATTTGTTGAAGCCCTAATTCCCAGAACCTCAGAATGGGGCTACATTTGGACATAAGGACTTGAGGTGATTAAATTTAAATGAAATCATCAGGGCAAGGCCCTAATACTATAGGACTCTTACTACAAGTGTAAGGGACATTGGGGGGACGTGAACCAGAAAAAAGACCATGCGGAAACATAGTAAGAAGACAGCCATCTGCAAGCCAAGGACAGGAGCCTCAGGGGAAACCAGCCCTGCCCACACCTTGATCTCCGACTTCCAGCCTCCAGGACTGGGAGAAACCAAGGCCTGCTCTCTGAGCCAGTCTGTGGTGCTTTGCCATGTCGGCCCAGCAGACAAACATAGCTCCTGAAAGACTTCTTTGAAGTGACAGACCTACACAAAACAGGCATTTTTAATTAAGGAGTCTCATTCATGGGACGCCTGCAGGGGACTCAGTCAGTTGAGCCTCCAACTCTTGATTTCAGCTCAGGTCATGATCCCAGGGTCGTGGGATCGAGTCTGGAGTTGGGGTCCCTGCTGAGTGTGGAGCCTGCTTAAGATTCTCTCTCCCTGGGGCACCTGGGTGGCTCAGTGGGTTAAGCATCCGACCTCAGCTCAGCTCATGATCTCAAGGTCCATGAGTTCGAGCCCCGCATCGAGCTCTGTGCTGACAGCTCAGAGCCTGGAGCCTGCTTTGGATTCTACATCTCCCTCTCTCTCAATCCCTCCCCCACTCATGCTCTGTCTCTCTCTCTCAAAATAAATAAACATTAAAAAATTAAAAAAGAAAAAAATCCTCTCTGCCCCTCTCTCCTGCTTGCGCACTCTCTCTCTCCCCTCTAAAAGAAAATAAAGAGAAAAAGGGTTTCATTCACAAAGATATTTCTAAACTACGTACAGTTTGTGAAATACAATATTTTAGGCAAATCCTGTTTCAGGCAAATCCTGTCTTGGTATTTCAAAAGTACTGGCTAAAGCTCCCCTCAGTGTAGATGAGGGAGGGGCGCATCACAATGTGTGTGGTCCATCCATTGGTCTACAAATGGTCCAATCCTTTCTCGCATCTTCCATTTGGTTCACTTAAGAAACATCTAATTCTTTGTATTTCCCGTAAAACACCAGTGTCTGTCTTATTTTGCCTCTGGAGACTTGACCTCACAAATGGGACCCCCGCTAGCTCCGGTCACTTCCAGGAAACCAAAGGAAACAGTGGCAGGTGGCACCAGCCAGGGCCACAACCACATTCCCTCAGAGCCAAAAAGACCGTCTGTGCTAGTTGTGACGTTAAGCAAAAGCCACTCAGCATCAGAGCGATGTCTAAATTCTCCAGCTGATACAGCGGGTGTCTTCCTTCACAAGGCAATTTACCTCCTAACTAAGGTGACAGTGTGCTGTGAGGGGGGCAGGCATGTTGACATTGCATCAACGTTACGAGCCGAGCAGCAGAATGAAGAAGGGGACACAGGAAGCGAGAGGGATGTCCCCGGTCCTGTCTCTGTCACGCCTTCCGTGACCTTACACGCACTTGATCTCAGTGCTTCAGGTTCTAGGTTCATGCCACGGAAAACACGGGACTCGGCAGGATGGTCCCAAATGCCAACCTGCCACCACGTTCTTTCCCAGAGGAGAAGTTTTATGCTAATTAATCAGTCGAATATGAAAACTGATTTAATGCAAAAAGCACGTGTGCGGATATACACACACATCGCGTATACTCACGACTTTGAAAAATGAGCTCTGAAAGAGAAATTTGACATTCTGTTAATTATTAGTTTACACAGCACAGCTGTGCTGGAAGTTGTTAGCAACTGAAGCCGAGTTTAGAGGGGAGCAAGCCAATCCCTCACTCCAGCATATTTTCTATCTAGTTTACGGTCCCCCGCTATGATTGGCAAGGGTAAGAATACAATTACATTTATCACCTGTCTCTCCGAAGACCAGTTCCTGCCAAGTCCAGAAATATTAATATTTCTTACCCCAGGTATCAAATTTTAGGTCACTTATACTGCGGATAATACTAGCTAATTGTCAATTTTGGATACAGGAAGGCTGACAGGTTCTAGAAAAGCATAGACATATAGCGGTATATGGAAAGAGGGAACATTTCACTTGCAAAACTTTCGTTTCTCTGATCTGCTACCATCACATAGCCAGGCTGTATCTTAACCTTAGTTACATTTTCCCAGAGTTTCCCAGATTTGGGGTCTTGGTTCTTTTATGTATCCCACCGTCCATGACAGTGCTTAGGATCATACAGAATCCCAATTTCATAGACTTTCATTGAACTTTAAAATTAAAAAAATAACAATACAACAAGTATGTTATCCAGGGGAAGCATGAGAAAAATAAATCTCCCTCCAAACATCCTTGAGTTGATTAGTCCATAGGAAGCAGTTTTGAGTACGGGCAACTCTAGAAACATCTTTATTTTCCATTGGCCTATAGGATTGATTGTCTTATTTTTGTCTTACTTTATGTCTTGCATGAAATCATTTGGGGCAGACCGGTGGATTAGAGGATAGCCGACTTCTTTTCACCAGAATATTTGTTTTTCCTGCAATCTTGAACATTTCTATGGCAGACATTACTACTGGTCACAAATAAGTGATTCCTCCCTCCCTTTGGTACATAGGAGGAGGAAACCTCTCCAACGACCACATAAGTTATTTTAGCCGATATAATATCTGTGGGACCGAGAAAAGTCATCGCTGCATAGACGCATCTGCTCACTAACATCCAGCCCCCTCAGGCTGCTGTTTGCTCCAGGATCACAGAAGCAGACCTTCCCAATCCTGTGTGATGCCGAGTCCTTGTACAGAGGGAGTTACCATTGCCAAGTGTCCAGCCTACAGCTGATTTCACTGGCAAGTTCTGGACCCTTTGTTGCCATGCCACAAGGTGGCTTTATGGTGCAATCATCAAATACCTATAAACTATGTGCCTTGGAAACAGGGACATGTCTGTGTAAGACAACACAAAGTAAAACTAACCAAGAGGTCATTTTTGTTGTTCCCTGCCCCTTCTCCTCATCTAAGCAGTCGGTGGAGTATGGCTATCCTGCAAAGGCGGAGCGGAACTCAGAAAGCCATTGGTAAATATTTAGCTTGTTAGACGCTCTAAAACGCAGTATATTTCCAGGGCATTTTCAGAAATCCCGAGCGTGCTAGTGGTTAAATGGGTATATGTGTTTTACAAATGTTCTCTGACCCCTCGGGATGCGTATTTAACAAACCCATGCACTCTCTTCATCAGTTATTCACATCCAGAGTAAACACTAGAAGTACAACTAATCTGGGGGATTATTTAACACAGGAATTAATAAATAAAATGCATGCTGCTAATATTGGATATGTTACATATGAAACATCAGCATGATTGCATTTACCAAAGCAATTTTTACTTGAAAATTTGCAACTTTCAATCACATGTCAGTGGCATTTAGATAGATGCATTAAGTCAATAGCGAGAGCTCTTCTATAATTAAAAGTGTAAACTTTGAATTTCTTCCCTTCATTTCATTTTAGGAAGTCTTTTAAATATAACTCGTCTCCTGTTAGAAAAGTGACTTTTACATAAAATTATTTTAAAAAGCAACATTTGGTATCAAGTAACTACACACTTGACATATTTCTAGAAGAAAAAAAAAATAAAGCATCCAACGTCTGATTTCAGAAACTAGAATATCCGCGTATGAGTCTGTTCCTTCTGTGAGCTAAAGATACGAGGCTTCCAAAATCTCTGGCAGTTTGTCTTGAATAGAAATAATCTACTACCTCATTAAGCCTAGTTCAATTAAAATAAAATATAAATGAAAGCATTTAGCTAGAAGCTAATTGAAAATAAAACCCTCAGTTTGTCACGTATGCTCTTGTCTTAGAAACCTGACAGTCCAGCACTTGGGCAAATGCAAGCAGCGCTTTGCAGGCGGATATGTCTGTATGTGTTTTCAGAGGGAGCCGGTGAGGTCACAGGAAGGATTCTCAGCAGACACCAGCAATGCCAAGGGCTAACACAGACACAAGCAGGCTTCGGTACTGTCCTTAAAGTCCCACTTTGGTTTAAATTGATGTAAATATCAATTTTTAAATATTCAATAAGATTTCTGTTGTTAATGTTTATTTATTTTTGAGAGAGAGAGAGAGAGAGAGAGAGAGAGAGAGAGAGAGAGAGAGAAAGAACACATGAGCAGGGAGACAGAGGATCCGAAGCAGGCTCTGAGCCATCAGCACAGGGCTCAAACTCACAAACTGCAAGATCATGACCTGAGCGGAAGTCAGACCCAACCGACAGAGCCGTCAACGTGCACCTTTAATAAGGTTTCTGAATCCTTCTTCCCTGTTCAATAGTTAAAATCTTCAACTGTAGGTCATTTCAATCCCCCTAAAACACACTAATGCTAATTTCTGATATGGCTCAAAACTGGTGCCTCATGCTGAAGTACATCCTTATAGGCACATCACAGATATCCAGCCAAAATGCAAGGATTCAAGACAGAATTTTAAAAATACTATAAATATTTTCCTTTGCTGAGGAGTTAAAAGAGCGTTTTCTTTTTCACAGTGAGGAATCAAAGAATAGTGCTTTCTTTGGCAGCAGGAATTGTATAATCTCTTTAATCCTTGCCTTGATTTGTTCTCATCCAGGATAGACTTTTCTTTCTTTCCATCTTGCTCTTCCTTCTATCCTTCCATCCTTCCTTCCCTCCTTCTCTCCCTTCCTCCTGTCCTTCCTCCTTCTCTCCCTTCCTTCCTTCCTCCTTCCCTTCCTTCCTTCCTTGGTTCCTTCATTCCTTCCTTCCTTCGTTCCTTCATTCCTTCCTTCCCTCCTTCTCTCCCTCCCTCCCATTCATCCTGCTTTCCTTCCTTCCTTCCTTCCTTCCTTCCTTCCTTCCTTCCTTCCTTCCTTCCCATCAGCCATGTTTTCCAAGTATGTTATGATAGCACTGGTGAATTTTAAAAAAGCAACAGCAACATTCTCTCGGAGGAACACAATCTGTCCAGCTGTAGAAGCATGTATTAATATGCTGTTTAAATATAGTATCCCCCTTTTTGGTAAATTGTAACTTCTGCTGCCCCCTCACCGTCTGTTCCTCTGGGGAAAAAAGTCATATTTTGGGTCTTTGTGTCAAGATAAAGAAAATGAATTTCAAAGCCAACAAGCAGAGAGCTGCTAGTGCAGAAGGTGAGTAAATGCCAGCAGTTGCTCTGTGACTTCGAGAGAGAAAGAAAAAGTACTCTTCAAAAAATTGCATTTTGATACAAATAATACAGAGGATCTGCAGAGGCAGAGCACTTCCACAGCACGTCGCCAGACCCCACATCCATCAGATACCCCAGAGGTATGCTGGGAAATGAATGGATGGATGGATGGACACTGAGGAAAACATGTAGTAACTTACAGCTATTCACAGACGCCCTTCCTCTCTGCTTCCTAAAGGGACCTGCATGGGAGCACCACACATTTATGTCAAATAAAAACTATTTGATACAAACATGCAATATTTGAGAAAAATATTCGACATAAACATTCAAAAAGACAGGGCTGTGTAGGATAAGTCTGGAGGTCAAACGTGCAGCATACAAATATAGTTAATAATACGGTAGTGAATACTAGACTTTGGCTAAGAGTGTAGATTTCAAGTGCTCTCATCACACACGAAAAACTGCAGCCACGTGAAGATGAGATGCTAATTAACGCGACTGAAGTCATCATTTTGCTATGCTTGTGTATATGAGATCATCATGTGGTACACCGTAAATGTAGACAAATTTTACTCAAAAAAATAAAAATTAAAAAAAAAAACAGCAACAGAGGAGTATTTCCATGAGGGGTTTCATTTGTGCGGTGTTTAAACTTCATGACGGCCACAAGCATGTCAAGTTCATCTCTGCTCCCACACTGCAACAACCACATCAACAGCCATTTATTTTTACGTGATTGTTATTTCTGAAATGAATAAATACGGACACGAAGGGGCAGGATGTCTGCAGTGTGAGCGGAAGGGACGGTCCCTGCACTGAGTAGCTTTGATGGCGGCAGCACTGGGGACAAGGCAGAAACCAGCAAACAGAAGTGAGTTGCTGAGAAAAAGCCACAGTGGTGAGAAACGGAAGAGGCTGCCTTACGCCCACCATCAGTGCTTCGCCCACATTTTCTCCAAACATTCCCCAGTGGAGAAGGGTACATGCTCCCCTGAAGGATGGTTTTGAACAGCCCAACACACACTTAGCTGCATCAAGAGCAACAATATTTTTCAACCTTATGTCTTAATTTTACAATTATTTGTCTTCATGTGAAATATTTTTATGGGGCCATCAAGCAAAAGTAATAATCCAGGAAGATATTCCATGTTTTTTATTGCTATTTCTGAAAAACCCCAGCCTCTATGTTCACACAAACCCTCCACCGCATCATGTAAACCACTGGAATCACTGGGCTCATTGGAATCCCAGCAGGAACGAGGTGGGGACACCATCAGGACACCAAGGGACACAGTCTTGGTGCAGACTCTATGTTTCCACCTCCCCGTCTCTCCATCTGTCTGTCACCTCTTTATCATTTCTCTCTAGCTAGTTACCACCATTTTCTGTGTCTGTCTTTATGATTATGCTCATGTATTCATGTATCTATTATGCATTTATCTCAACCTGTCTACCTGTATTTAATGATCATCTGTATCTTATTTACTATGCATCACATATCCAACTACCTTCTTTCATCTATCCATCTACTACCTCTATCTACCTACCTCCATTTATCTACCTCTATCTACCTCTATCTCTTTCTTTCTCCCAACTATCCACCATCTGTTTATATATCTATGTATCTATGTATATCATCCATAGTATAGTTATCTATCCCTCAATCATCTACCAACCTAGAAGGTAGGGTTATCAACACATCCAAGTAGCAGTTAAATTGTTCAGCCCCCATATCACGACTGCCTTTATGACCACGCTCATGCCTTCACACCCAAGTTCATGTCTTACAGCTCTCCACATTCACTACATGAAGCAGTCTCATAAAAAGATTTAAAATTCCCTGAGTACGCCACGCTCCCTCACACTTCTGCCTTCCCATATGTGTTCTGTGGACCCAGAATGATTCTTGCCCCACACGTTTCTTCCTCGTTAGCTAGCTACCCTCAAGCCATAATCGTTTTCCGTGACTGAGCTCAGGCAAAACTTTCATCGGGAAATTTCGCTGAAGTCGGCAGTTGGGGACACACTCCTGTTTGCACCCTGCCCCTGACCGCGCAGCTCTGCCCGCCCCCCATTCTGTGTTGTCACTGTTGGCTCACATCAGGTACCCGAATGGAGACTGGAAACTACCAGAAGTCAGAAACTGTGCCTTTTAAGCGCGAGTCCACTAAGCTAAGCTAAATAGGCAGTCAAGTGTGGGATGCACAGATGAAAACAATGGATACAACTACACACAGTTCTAAATTGTTTCTTAATTTCAGTATTTTCAGCTCTAAGGCTGAAGCCTCTTCCCCTTCACTCTGCTACTCGAACGTGTAGATGCAAACTCTCTGGATGGTATCGCCATCGCAACGAAAGAAGCAAGCTCTAAATGTTTTCAGGTCTCGGTAAGATAAGAATGAGAAAAGAACCGAAGGTAATTCGACGGAAAAGAACAACACGTCAGAAGTTTTGCTGTGACTATTAATAAAGAAGAATACAAGAATAGGGATAGCAACTTGAATGTGTTCGATTTGCTGTTTACCAAATTCGGATTCAAATGTCATCAAATGGGCAGCAGGACTCGCGATTTTTCATGCCACCTTCCGTTTCCAATAGGCTGCTCCTGGATGTCGCACCGTCTCGTAGAACAGTTAGTACCTGCGCTACCTTTTCAGTAGTTCCAGAGAAGAATCAGCAAAACAGCCAAGAATAATAGGAACTCAAAGTGCAGTGCATTAGGGAGTGAGGACTTCATCAAAGAAACAGCAATGGGAAATTGAAATAATCATAGGCGGGAAGCGCAGGTAATTACACTCATAAAAATGGTTTCTGCCCTCTTTCAGATAATCTTCTTTGCTACGGCCACATCCTGAAAAATCACTCTTATCGCATTCCCATATGATAAAGCCTAGTTAAAATACGCCCATACATAGAGCAGCATTGGAGAACACGCATGGGATTGTGAATCATCAGAACGGGTGCACGGGATTGTGAATAAGTGAATGTGGACAGAGGAAAAGTGAAGCAATAAATCAGCCTGTTTAGGGGCGCCTGGGTGGCTCGGTAGGTTAAGCATCCGACTTCGGCTCAGATCGTGATCTCACGGTTCGGGAGTTCGGGCCCCCGCGTTGGGCTCTGTGCCGACAGCTCAGGGCCTGGAGCCTGTTTCGGATTCTGGGTCTCCCTCCCCTCAGCTCCTCCCCTGCTCACACTCTGTCTCTCTCTCTCAAAAATAAAGATTAAAAAAAAATTTTAATAAATAAATAAATCAGCCTGTTTGAGGTTTTTAGAGTGGGCAGAAATAACATCTTTTAAAAACTGCAGAAATGCTGAAGTTGGTATAAATAGAAAAAAATACAAAGGAAAGGGGATTTTGTCCAGAGTACATGATCATTGCAGACTTTTAAATTTTATTCACCTGTTCCAGTTACACTTCTTGCTTACAGACTGCACCTTTCCGAGTAAATGTTTGAAGGCAGAATACCTTCTTTTTTAAATGTTTATTTATTTATTTTGAGAGAGAGAGAGAGAGAGAGAGAGAGAGAGAGAGAGAGAGAGAGAACAAGCAGAGGAGGGGCAGAGAGAGAGGGAGGGGAAGAATCCCAAGCAGACTCCACGCTGTCAGCATACAGCCCAATGTGGGGCTCGATCCCATGAACCCTGAGATCATGATCTGAGCTAAACTCCAGAGTTGGACACTTTACCAACTGAGCCACCCAGGTGCCCCTGAAGCCAGACTATCTTAAATGCCTTAAGTAGAACTAAGTATAGAGCACCTCGCTTAATATATATCAACACTTGACCACAGGCCTCGTAGATGGATTTTAATTCAAGAGTAGGTTATTGATGTTATTCAACATTGCCTGTAACTATGACAGCTTTCACTGGAATTCTGTAAACATCCATGTTAATAGACAGAACTAGATAAAACTCATGCTACAATCGCCTGTGTGTGTGTGTTGCCCCTAAAAGCACAATCAGAGAAATTAGTTTTTAAAAAGTTACTACCTAAATAACAATAACACAAAATCACATAAACATGCAATATGAATTTTTGCTGTTTGTGCCCAAACTATGGTCCTCTTATGTTTTCATAACAAAAGATAATTCTTCAGAATATAAGGTAAGCGCAGATAGGTAAGCCCCTTCCTCCCTGTTAGATGGGTTCATGACCACACTCTTTGTTCTTGTAAAAGCCAAAAGGACACACGTGCGTGTCTGATGCAGTCAGTTCTTACGGGGCACTTTTACAGGCTGAAATGTTCAGAGCAAAGTTTTCTCTTTTCCTCTGATGAGTAACACTGAGGAAAAAGATGAACTGATGTGTTGGATAAAAAAAGAGATTTACAAAGCACAGAAAGTGACAAAAATGATGGTTAGTAACCTACTGCACCAAATTCCTCCTCTGTCAGCATGATAAAGAACAAAGAGAAGGAAAGTCCTCTAAATACCTCAGCGGTGTCGGGGCATCTGAAGGAAATATAAAATAAAAGCGCATGAATTATTTCATCCCATTTAAAATAGAACAGTGCTTTCTTTTGGTGTATGAATGATGTCTTGACATTCTTGCCTGGGCAGAGTCAGATAAGTGTGATCTGACCTGGAGGGGAGGATGCGCGCACACACGCACACACACACACACACACACACACACACACACACACACAGAAGAATGTGAATAACAGTAAAACCACACTGATCTGATGGTGCAAAGAAAATATTAACAGCATCGCTGCCAATTTGCTCATCACCTCTCTTTAATATCAGCTCTTGACTTTTCTACATTTTGTTTTCATTGACTGTGCTTTTGAAAGCCGTTCTGTTGACATTTGTGATTCATCCTCCCCAAAGTAATCTTTGTTTTTCAAAAAGACTGAGAATAAGAGATCAAAAAGCATGAATTTTCAAATGCTTAAACTTTTGCCCCTTTTAGCAGCAACAAAGATTCTTAGGTTAATCACAAAATGGCATACATGCAATGAGTTAATACATTAGAAATTTAAAAAAAAAAATCCAAATGTTTCCCAACACAATCAGCCTATAATTATTATAAATTTTACGACATGCCATGCCTGACTCCCATGGACAAGTAACACATATATACTGAGTTTTCTTCCAATAATAGAGATGAACATATTCTAACATTTTTCAGAAAATTAATGCATCACAGAGATACTTGGTGAGTACTCCGGGCGCCGTGTTGAAATAGGTGGGGAAGTTTCCTGCCCTTGGTCTCATAGGGAACACATATATTTTCATTCACATTTGCACAAACATACAATTTGTGAACACACAGTTATAATCCGTGTTAGGCAATGGAGCAGGGCAGACTCCTGGATGAAGCTTGAAGAGGAAGCATGGGGTGAAAGCACAGAGGACCTGTTCATGGGATACTCAAGCTGCAGTCTGCATGCACGTAGGCTGGTAAGTGAGTAATACACATGTCAAGAAGAGAGGAAAACTTGCAAATCTTTCAGAGTAGGTATGTTGGGAAGGAAGTTTGGGAAAACTGAAAGCCCAACAAGGTTGCAGCTTACTGAGGGCTGGGGAAGGGGGTGAGAAGTGAATCTGAAGAAGCAGACAGAAACCACACCACACAGACGCTGGTGGACCAGCATAGAAGACTGAGAGCCCACTGGGCAGCAAAACAGAAGGACACGGGAGCCTCTTAAGCGAGATATGAACTGGTCAATTTCCATTTTAAGAAACTTATCATGGCCGCTCTATTCGGAGTGTCTTTGAGAAAGACAACCGTAGATACAGAGTGAGTAGTTAAGAGTCGCTGAGGGGGAAACTGTAGAGCAAAGGGTTGTCCCTAAGTTCTGAGTTAGTCCTTAGAACTAAGTTCTAAGTACTTATCGTTGGCCTCAGCTTTTGATGAGTAAGTGTTATAATCTGGTAACTCTGTTAAATGGAAACATATTTGTTGAAAAACATTATTAAGCTACTGCATTGGTGCAATGGGTTCTTTGACTGAAAGGTACATTGTTCTTAGAAAGCATGGGATTCAGAATAAATATTTTACGTTTTGAGTATGACAATATGGTGTTTAAAATAAAAACATTTCCTTGTGCTAAGAAACGTCTGCCATTCTGTGCCAGTGATACATTGCAAGCCATGGTGTACAATAAATTGCTCACAATTTCACTAACAGAAGGCTTAAGTCTCTTCAAAACTCAGTTGTCTTCATATATGCGTTACTTATCTAAAGGCTTTTTTCATTTTCTCAGTTTTAAAGAAATTTTTTAATGTTTATTTATTCTTGAGAGAGAGACGGATACAGAGCATGAGGGGGAAGGACAGAGCGAGAGAAGGACACAGAATCTGAAGCAGGCTCCAGGCTCTAAGCTGTCAGCACAGAGCCAGATGCAGGGCGCGAACTCATGAGACATGAGATCATGACCTGAGCTGAAGTCGGCCACTTAACGACTGAGCCACCCAGGCATTAATTTTCTCATTTTATCCTGGTGATGAAAACCACCAGAATTAATTTGATGATACTAAGTCTTCAAACAAGATAGTCCATGATCTACTTGTGTGTGTGTGTGTGTGTGTGTGTGTGTGTGTGTGTTATTCATTGTTTTTAAATGATCAATAAAGCAGGATTCAAACCATTATACTCTTCAATACCATTCTGGGTAAACAGGATTGTGCCATTTATTTATTCTGAAAATCTTTACTTCTCTTTTTTTCCATTAACACCCCAAACCCTAAATATTCTACCCCTAGCGAATTATAATCTAACCCCTATTTATTTTTCAAGTCACTTATTTTCATCATGCATACACACATACACAATTTTACTCATTTTTCCCTCTTTCTGAAATCGCTCCTTCCCTCTTCCACCTGGATAAACCTCTCAATGATTCAATATAACTCCTCTTTAACCCTTACTTGACTCCTACAGACAGAAGGACTTACTATCTTCTTTGCACCTCACTGCTCATTTGCTTGTGTTATTCTTAGCATGGCATACAAGGTTAATTCATAAGTATTTATGCTACCTCTATCAGTGGGCAGGACATAGACGGTGTTCACTAAGCTCTGATATTTTCATTTGCATTTGTTCATTCATTATTTTAAAAACGTTTTCCCGTGACTATCAAAGTAATGCTTGGGTTCGTAATTCTCACATATTTAAAAGTGTGACCCCCCCCTCCACAAAATAAGGCATCAGGAATTAATATTTCAGTATGCATTTTGCTGCCTTTCCCAATCTACCCATCAAAGAGGCACATATGAGGCCCTACGTATCACATTGTGATAGGCAACATGGCAGACACAATTAGCAGAGACTTGGCATTACTGACCTTAATAACCACAGCTAAGGAGAAATGGCCCACATAGAGGAAGAGCTAGGGGATTTCAAGCAGGAACATAAATAAAGATGTGATAATACGTGTTAAACAGTTCCAAGAGAGTGAAAAACGTGTTTCCAAGCCATTCTATGAGAGCTCTTTAGAAAGATCTGAATATTGAAGCGATGTAGATGGCGGGCATCCATTCAGGAGGAAGATGACTTAATAAAGAAGTTCCAGGGAAATTAAAGGGCTCGTAAGACTCTGCATATAGCTTGGCTTTCCTGGAGCTGGAACAAGTCAAGAAGTTATAGGATATGAGAGTAATTGTTTAGAATAAATGGTACCCTCGCATGACTCCGCAGATTTCATGATTTGACGGAACCCTGAAGAGCTAATTCCATTTGTATCCAGTTAGTGAGCTCTTCATTAGGTATGTATTTTCCAAGACCAAACAGCTCTTCGTTGGAAAATCATCACTGTCTGTAACCAACTGCAGGTATTAACACCTCTAATGAATTACCAGTATATATATTCCATATACCCACCAGCAAGAAATGGGCTCTGCAATTTCTCCAGTGTCATCTAAGGTATCTTCTCTAGAACTTTGAAGACTCTGGCTACTATGTGGTCCATAGGTCACTCCTTGAAATATGTGAAGAATCTATCTTGATATGATAGACAAAAAAGAACTTTTAAAAGTTGTTCTTCAAGAAAATGACATGACACAAGGAACTCTTAGCAAGAAACGTTTGGCTACAGCAGTCTTTTGAGCAAATCAAAGCCAAGGTACCACCAGAAATAGAAGAAATAGCTACAGACCCTTAAAGGAACACGGAATTGAGACTATGGAGAACTGCCCTAGGACACTGATCATGGAAAGAGAGAAAATTCCTTAAGGAATGAATACTGATAAGAGTTGCTCGCTATTTTACCTGATAAGTAAAGAAGAATTAGGAGTCAAAAATAAGGTCAAAAGCCCAGAGAAATCAGAAGGGCAGGCTTGACAGACATGAGGAGGTTTGGGCGGAAAAGAGCAAATACATTCGAGTCTTAATTCCACTGAGTTTCAGGCATCTGAATTTCTGGGAAGCCCCATGAGAGAGACACAGCCAGGGATTCAGATTCAGAAATCCTTAATATATATGATAGTTAAAGACCAAAATATTATAGAAAGAAGAAGGGCCCTAACAAAGTTCAGAAGGTTCAGCAGTGTGAGGGCTTTAAGGTAAAGCAAAGTTTGCAAAGGAGATCACGTGGAAGCTAGTTGTCAGTGACTTTGGACAGAACTTATATCGGTCACCAAAAAGTGCCCCAAACCCTAGCCACATAGTTACAGAAACTCTTTTACTCAATATACTTTTCACAATTGCTTGACATCCTCATCAACTGAACACCTCACAGAACTTGTGAAAATTTAAAGAAGACATCAGAGATTCTGCATTAGAGATCGTTAACTTGTAGGCATTTACAATCCACCCAGGAACAAAGAACTAACATACAAGAAATAAATAGAAAGATGAATTCGATAACTTATGTGATGCTGGCCAACAAGAATAAGGAAAGACGCTCAGTATCATTAATCACTAGGGAGATGCCAATTAAAACCATGATAGGACATCACCTCACACCCGTTAGAAGGACTATCATCAAAACAAATAGAAAGTAACAAGTGTTGGTGAGGATGCAGAGAAATTAGAACATCCACACACTGTTGGTGGGAATGTCAAACAGTACACGTGCTATGGAAAATAGTGTGGCAGTTTCTCAAAAAATTTAAAAATCTTATGATAAGATCCAGGAATTCCCCTTTTGGCTATACGCTCAAAAGAACAAAAAGCAGAGTGCCAAAGATGTATTTGTACACCTATGTTCATAGAAACATTATTCACAATAGCGAGGTGAAAGCAATCCAAGTGTCCCTCATTGACAACATTATGCCAAGCTCAATAAGCCAGTCACAAAAAGACCGATACCATATGATTGTACTGGCTCATGTAAGGTAGCTAGAGGGGTCAAATTCATATCAACAGGGGCTGGGGGAGGGAAAGTGGAGCACCACTGTACGACAAGTACAGAGTTTCAATCTTCCAAGATGGAAATGTTCTAACAATGGACGGAGGTAGTGGTTGTACAACAGTGTAGACATACTAAATGCTACTAAACTGCACACATAAAAACTAATTAAAATGGTAAATCGCAGGCCGGGTGTATTGTACCAAAATAAAATTTTTCTAAGAAGTGCCAGTGTCACTTAAAAAAAAAAAAAGAAGCAAAATAAAAGATGAATGGAGATCAAGGGGAAAACGTTATGTAATATTGAGCACAAGTACAAAGCAATAAATGAAGACTGGATTAACCACAAAAAAACTTCTAGAGAAGAAATTCTTTATGATGAATGCAAACTGGCAACATTTAAATATTTCAAAGAGTTTGAGGAAAGGAGATTTTTCAAGGTAAATTGGCATTAACAAAGACAGCTAGAGGAAAGTGATCACGGGTTTTGGAGGGGATAACAAGGGGTAGACATTACATGGAGTAAACGATGAATAAATGGAGAAGAATGACAGATGAGATGAAATAGGCAGCAGAGTCCAATTTTGAAGATTCTAAGATCAGACACTGAAACTCACAAGGGAAGTACTATTTGGCAGGGAATCCCAGAGGAGCCGGAATAAGAGCACGCTCCAAAAGAACATGGGAGTGTTAGGAAAATCTGCGGGAAGGAATATGAAAACAATGGGACAATGATGGACCCGAAGAAGCAGCACAGACTTGTGCTAAGTCTGCGTGTCCTCCTGTGAAAATCAGGCTTGTCCTGTCTACTACAACCCTCACGACAGCTGCTGGCAAGGCGGGCCCACTTGCATACCCAGCTTTCTCAAGGTGGCTCTGAGTCAAACTGGGTTAAAGGCAAAACTTGACCTGTGTTAGCTGAAAACTTAGCTACTCGACCCTTCAGCACACCTTTGTGTTGGTTTTGCTCAACACGTCCCATTTATGGATCTAATCCCATCTCAGTGAGTTTTCAGGGATTGCTGCCTCTGAGCCCATGACCTTGTCAGCTCAAGAAAGATTTTCCCCAAACTACTAGCCTCAATCGGAAAGTATAACCTGCTGGAATCTTGGAAAAGGTTTTGAACCTGCTCCAGTGACAATTTCCAAGTATCTTCATAATAACAAACGCACGAAGCCATCAGACACTATTATGATGGGTTTGGGCAGTATGTAGATTCCGACAGGCTGGACTTCTGCCTAGGGGCTCACCATGGAGTATGCCCTGTCCAGATGCAACATGGCAGCCATCCCCCAAGCTTTCCTGGGTTAGGACTGCAGTCTGGCCTCACAATGCATTACTGAATCTACATAACCGGATAGACTGTTAAATCGTGTACCTATGTCTAAGGAACGGTGTGCAAAATCTACTCCATACCTAGATTCTGATTCCTGTATTCAAATCAAAGCAATAAGGTAGCAATCACATTATTTACTCATGCTAGCCAAAGGTAAAATACATATACGTGGATTCTTACATCAGTATGGTAATTTTCAAATCAATGTTATGGTGTTAACTGTATGGCTATTAATTAGATGATAATCCTATTTAAATAAAGCATGCCTCCAATTATACACTGATATTGACATAACATTTTGAACCAAAGTCATGGCTTATTTAGTCATTAGGGAATATAATTGTTTCTTTAAAGACAACAGATCCACGGGGCGCCTGGGTGGCTCAGTCAGTTAAGCGTCCGACTTCAGCTTAGGTCATGATCTCACGGTCTGTGAGTTCGAGCCCCACATCAGGCTCTGTGCTGACAGCTCAGAGACTGGAGCCTGCTTGAGATTCTGTGTCTCCCTCGCTCTCTGCCCCTCCCCACTCATGCTCTGTGTCTCTCTGTCTCAAAAATAAATAAATAAATAAATAAACCCACTAGTAAATAAATAAATAAATAAATAAAGACAACAGATCCAATATACATACCTATTTTAATAGTTTATTTTCTTCACATATAATGTTGACAAGCTACTAACTGATGCCCTTGTAATCTAACTGCTAATAAATCAACCAACAAAATAAGAAGTTTGATTTACCAGTAGTATTTTTGCTAATACTATAAAATTTGTTCTCTAGTTTTCCAAATGGCTGTGCCAATTTCTACTTCTATCAGCAGGGTGGATGATCCCCCACTGAATAACATATTTTCTAACACTTGCTATTTCTTCAGGTGATAGCATTTGCCAAGCATTTGTTGAGCAGTGGCTAAGGTTTTTTAATTTTTATTATTTATATTTTATTATTATTATTTATATTTTATAATTTTTATTATTCTGATCACTACTAAGATGTAATATTTTTATGATTTTAGATACAATAATTGACTATGTTTGTTTTCACCTTTTTTGGCAGTATTTACACATTTGCAAATAATTTGCAATATTTGCATATTTTTCTACTGAGTTTTCTTTTGTTTTTCTTGGAATAATTGTTTATATATTCCATACTAATCACTTGTCAGGTACATTTGTTGGGACTATCTACTGCTGGTTTATTCTGGGTTTATAGTTCTTTGTTATCTTTTGATAAACAGAACTTCTTAGTTGTAATTTATTAATTGTATTTTTCTGCTGTAGTTAGCACCCCTGATAATTTTAGTTAAGAAATTCTTATGCTGGGGCACCTGGGTGGCTGTCGGTTAAGCATCTGACTCTTGATTTGGACTCAGGTCATGATCTCATGGTTCGTGGGATTAAGCCCTGCATTGGTTTGCGAGCTGACAGTGCAGATCCTGCTTGGAATTCTCTCTCTCTGTCTCTCTCTCTCTGCCTTTCTCCAATTTTTATATTATTCTAAAATTTTTCAAAATTTACTTTTCATCTGGAATTATCTGTGAATGGTTTGAAATGGAAATTTATTATTATACTTGAATAATGAGTTTTCCTAATACCTTTTATTAAAGGACCCCTCTTATTTTCGTTGATCCATGGAAGCCATATATGCATGGACCCTCTACTATGATCCATTGCTCCTTCTATCCACGACCTAAATATGTGATACTTCAATTATCATAACTCTATGATAAATACTTTACATATAACATATTGCTTTTTTCTTCCTCATGTTGTTCTTCTCTGGATGTTGTGGACACATTATTCTTTCACAATTTTTTTTTTTAAATCAGCTTGTCATGGTCTAATAAAGACTCCTATTGGTATTTTGGTTACAATGACACTGAACTTCTAGGTGGAGGGGAGAGAATTCATATATTTGTGATACTGAGTATTCATTTTTATACCACTAGCAATGCCTCTATTTATTTTTTATTTTTTAAAGAATTTTTTTAATGTTTACTTATTTTTGAGAGAGAGAGAGAGAGAGAGAGAGAGAGAGAGAGAGAGAGAGAGAGAGAGAGAATGAGCAGGGGAGGGGCAGAGAGCGAGGGAGACACAGAATCCGAAGCAGGCACCAGGCTCTGAGCTGTCAGCACAGAGCCTGACACGGGAGTCAAACCCACGAACCATGAGATCATGACCTGAGTCAACATCAGACACTCAACCGACTGAGCCACCCAGGCACCCCTATTTTTAATGACTTTTATTAGTCAGCCTTATACTCTTTTGAATACTAGTCTTATAAACCTGTTACAAGATTTATTCCTAGTAATTCATGTTTCATTGCCATTTCAAATAGTGTCTTGAAATTACATTTTTACATTTTATATTATAGTTGAAGTACAGAATGATAGATGTTTGTTGCTAGGCTACTCAACTCTTTTCTATTAACTAGTTCCTAATTTTGTGCATTTTCTATGTAGGCAATGCCATTTAAGAATAGTAATAGTCTGTTTTTTTCCTAAGTAGTCCTGAAAACTGAATGTGTTTTTATATCTCCTTATTGTCCTAGAATGGAATTTGGTATAAGGTTTAGAAGGCAATAGTGGGGCACCTGAGTGACTCAATTGGTTAAAGCGCCCGACTCTTGATTTCGGCTCAGGTCACGATCTCAGGGTCACAAGATGGAGCCCCGCATCACGCTCTGGGCTGACAGCGTGGAGCCTGCTTGGGATTCTCTCTCTCTCTCTCCCCCTCTTTCTTTAACCCTTCCCTGCCCCTCTCTCTCAAAATAAACTACAAATGAAAAAGAAAAAAAGGACAAGTGATGGTGATTTTTTTAATACTGATTTAAAAAGTCATGTTTTTCTATTAAGAATAATGCTTCCTGCAGATTCCTGGTACATATACTTTTAGATATTCTTTATATAGCAACGCCTGGTATCATTTATCACTTTAAGGAAGCTCCTTTCTCTTCCTACTTTGCCAAATGTCTTCATCATAAATGAGTGTAAAATTTTATCAAACGTCTGTTCTGCTTCTATTGGAATAATCATGACTTTTGTGTGCTACTTTAATCTCTACATGTGGTAAGTGGTGACAGTGTTCTAATATTAAACCTCTTTTGCATTTTGAGGATACACTCAATTTTGTCCTAATATCATCTCATATCCCATTGTGTTCGGTTCGCATGCAACTTTGTTCAGGATTTTTGCATCTGCCTTCATAAATGGTGATTATTTGGGATTTTTCTTTTCACCTTCTACTCATATCTCTTTTGGTATCGAGGTTATCTTGGCTTCGTAAATTGATGTTTCTTTTTTCCACTTCTTTGGAATTGTCTGTATAGAATTGCAGTCATTTGTACCTTCAACATTTGGTGAAATACCTGGAAACTTATTTGGGGATGACATTTTCTATGTGAGAAAACGTTCAGCTCCTGCTTCCTGTATTTCAGTGTTTCTCAATGTAGGGCAGTTTTGCTTCTCAGGGGACATGTGGCAACGTCTGGAGACATTTATGGTTGTCACATATCACAGCTGTTACCTAGTGACACTGCTAAACATCCTGAAATGCCCTGACAGGTGCCTCCCTCCCAACAACCATGACATATCTGGTCCAAAGTGTCAACAGGGTCAAAGCTGGTGAACCCTATATTAATGAATATTAGAGGAGGGGCAGCTGGGTGGCTCAGCTGGGTGAGTCCAGCTCTTGATTTTGGCTCAGGTCATGATCCCACAGGATCGAGGGACTTTCGGACTGAACTCCAAAGTCCATGCTGAGCCTGGAGTCTGCTTGAGATTCTCTTTCTCTCTCTCTGCCCCTCCCCTGCTCGCACTCACTTGCTCTCTCTCTCCCTCTCTCTCTCTCTCTAAAAGAAAAAAAGAAAAACAAAAAATAATGCTACAGGATTTTTACTGAATTACTTTGCTAAGTTACAATGTTGTTTGGAAATTTGCCCATTTTATACAGATTTTCAAATAAATTGACAAAGTTTTTTTATGATATTCCTTACATTTGTGTTTTAAATAATATTGAGAAAATCTGGAGAAATGATACATTTAATGAGATAGATCCATTTAATGAGCCTGGGTGGCTCAGTCAGTTAGGCATCCAACTTCGGCTCAGGTCATGATCTCACGGTTCGTGGGTTTGAGCCCCGTGTCAGGCTCATGCTGACAGCTCAGAGCCTGGAGCCTGCTCTAGATTCTGTGTCTCCCTCTCTTTCTGCCCCTCCCAATCTCATGCTCTGTTTCTGTTTCTAAAATAAACATTAAAAGAATAAAAATAAAGAGATTGATCTACATCCCTGTCTATCCATCCATCCAGCCAATCTACCTGTCTTTATATATCTTATTATATTGCTATGGTATTTTAAACAACAAAAATATTTTAATTCGTCATGAAGATTTTTACAATTAAAGCAAAACAGCTTGAAGAAAAGAGTAAGGAGACAGTGAAACACCTAGAGAAGTGTCACAATTTAACACTATTTTTATATATGTCTATGTCCTAGAACATAGGCTACTTTTAGGTAGAATTGGGGTATCACACTCCTTCATACATATGTATTCTGAAAAGCATTTGATGATTTCAGAGCCAACTAAAAATGCAAAATTTGTAGTTTATCCCAAATATATCCATTATTCTACTGTTTATTCTGATTAGTGAGTAAATGGTTGAACTGTGTGACACTCATAGTTGTCTTTAAAAGAAACATTCTTAAAAATTAAGCCAAAAGTCTTAATTTAAAGCCAATGTCACTTATGAGAATATGTTTAAGACTGTATATTATATGTATATCAATTGAACGTGAGTGAAAAATAAAACAGCTAAACGATCGGAGTAGGAAATTAATCAGCCTCAATCTACTAAATGTGCCCTGTTTTGCTTATAATTTTTTAAGCAAACATCTATTACTATAAAACATATCACTTGAATTTAAGGGAAATGTTATGTCATTTTGTGGTAATGTTTATCATTTTTTAAAAATGGCTAAGAACTTCAGGAAAGACAATGTACATATTACTTTGACCAGAGTGACAATGAAACAGTTGGCAACCCAATATCATGTACTTTCAAACAATATGGTATTAATTACAGAGGCAGCGTGCTCAAATCAATACCCAATGTATCTGTTTCAAGTTCAGCTCTTGGTATATAGCTGAAGAGTCTACTGGAATGGTAAAACAAGACCATTAATAGAGAACAGCTCTATATATACTTCAACCAAAATGAAAAAAAAAAGGCTCCAGAAAATACAAAAAAGAAAGAAAGAAAGAAAGAAAGAGAGAGAGAGAGAGAGAGAGAGAGAGAGAGAGAGAAAGAAAGAAAGAAAGAAAGGGAAAGAAAGAAAGAAAGAAAACTATTTGGGATAATTTTTAACGGACACTGTGTCTTCCTCTAAGATACTGGTAAGTTACTTACAGAATACAGATACAGAAGTATCTGAAAAAATGCCCATCTTTCTGCTATGACTCCTCTTTTATGGTTTCCTTATTTCGACATCACTCACTGTCCTAAGTCTTGGTTCATGGTAGTCTACAATATTCCATAGGGTCCACATTAATCCAGGATGAGGTCCTCTCTGTCTTGTGTCATTATCGATAACGACCTCTAATCTATGTCCAAAATTGTTTAGTCTTTAAAGGACAGTCTTCATAAACCATACATCTGTCACTAACTATTTCTACACTTAATTGCTTAATTGTTCCAGTCAGGCTAGTTCTGGAGGTGTGACTCCTTCAACATGTTTTGCAAACCAACCAACCAACCAGCCAATCTACGGAACAAATGCCTGTGAATACTTGTGAGTGACTTTAGGGGTTGTGAAGTGTTTTATGTGGTTTTCTCACTTTTAGTGGAAAATAAGCAATTGGTCACGCTGTTGCCTAGAAGATTCTCTCTAGATTATTAAGAAGGTTTATGATCCCTTCCTCCTTCCCCAATCCTGTCTTACAACCTCTCTTACAGGACATTTCAGAGTTCTCTCCTGCTCACAGGCTGTTTAGAATGACCAATGGAGTTAATAAACTCTTTGCAGGACTCTGACTATACAATGTGCTGTAAAATATTAGAGTTTTTTTTAATTTATAGATGAGAAAAGAGTGTCAGATTCCTCCAGACCTGAAATGGGCAGCAGTTTGAGAGCCCAACAGCTCCTGAACACTGTATACCCTGGAAGATTTTAATTGTACGCCATGTATGGAAAATATATATAGACAAAATATATTTTATGCAGTGTCATAGGCAAAGAGACTGCTGTGATATTAAGGGATCCCAAAAGGATTTGGATAGCGTTAACAAAAGGATTTGGATAGCGTTAATTTCATTAAATATATTGCTGAAACTGATATCTTGTGATTAGCAGATACATATTTGGTATACTGGAAGATAATCAAAATGTAAATAAAAATGGATTAGTTCTGTAGAGCTTTAGTTTTTTTTTTCCTAAGATAAAATTAAGTTATTATAGATAATACGATGAACTTAAGTTATAACAAATAGTCATAGGGAGGGAACAATCACTTATTTTCCAAGCAAGTTAATTAGGGAATGTAAGTGAATCCACTTAGTGGAACCTGAGTATTGAAAAAATGAATAAACACACTGATTGAAACATCCACGTTTCTGCATTTAATTATTATAAAACGGAACAATGTATATCAGTGTGCAGTACTTACTGGATTTCAAACACCTGTATCTAAAACGAAATTATTTTAAAGGACACAAAACAAGTTTACTTCTTTCCTAGTTGTTGAAATTCTATATTCTGCAATATTTTAATACAATTCTGAATCCTTAACTTTGAAATATTTGGCAATCTGGTTTTGTTTTCCACTTATATTTAAACATAGTTAATATGGGCATTCCAGAAGAAGCTCAAATATGAATTTTGAAATCTATCAGAAGTTGGGGCGCCTGGGTGGCTCAGTCGGTTAAGTGACCAACTCTTGATCTGGCTCAGGTCATGATCGAGCCCCACATCAGGCTCTGTACTGATAGCACAGGACCTGCTTAGGATTGTCTCTCTGGTCTCTCTCTGCCCCTCCCCTGTAGGCATGCTTGCATGTGTACTTTCTCTCTCTTAAAATACATAAATAAACATTAACATAAAATAAAATAAAATAAAATAAAATAAAATAAAATAAAATAAAATAAAATGTATCAGAAGCAAAACCAGGTAGAATAAGTTCAAATGAATATTCATTGTGTGAATATCAAGAAAGTCCTCTATTTCTTCTGGAAATTTTATCTATTTTAAATGTATCGATTATATGCTAAAGAAACTATAAAATATCTACATAGTGATCAATGCTTTTAAAAACTCTGAGCATATGCAGTTAGGCTTGTCTGATGCAGGTTGTGATATAGTAACAAAGAAATGTTGTAGCAATGAAATGTGTACTGAGCCTTGATTCATTGCTGTATACTAACAGACTTCATAATCTTTAATTCAAGAACAGAGGGGCTTTCTTATTCTACACTCATACGTTCATGTTTAAGTTTTTGCACAAGTAAGATAAGAGTGACCATTCGTATACGGGCATCTGTTAAGGCTAAAAAAATGTATAGTCCCTAAAAGAAAGATCCATTCAAACAGAACAGACAAGGAATATCAACGGAAATTGAATTGATGGGATTCAATTCTCCAGGTATAAATATTCTCAGGGTATAAAATAGTGGGGGTGGGAAATCTTTCATTTCCTAATGAGCTTTGTTGAAGAGTCTCCAGTCCTATTTTCAAACATATTTTTCTAAATGGCCTAACTAAATCAGTCTTTCCGACAGTATAATGCCTATTCAAAATTGAACTTGCTGTAAGTATCCATTCACAAACACTCAATCATGAAGCACCTTTTATGGAAGTGCCTGTGCCGTCCACATGCCTAACAAATGAAAGCTTTACGATTAATGCCACCACTCAAAATACAAAACAAATGTCTTAGAATGAGCTATCTACTGATGACCCCAGTATATTCATTACGATAAGTTATATAACTTGAAGCATGCCCCTAACAACCTTTATCTCCATTTGTTGGTGACTAGTGACAAATGAATGTTAGCTAGTCATAAAATTTAGTAAAGAAAAAAACGATAATACTCATAGAAGTGCATAGAAGGAATCAGAATTAACTGTTAATATCTTTACAAGAATGAATGATCAATATACTATTTTTACATGATGCTGAATCTATCTATAGCTGTATCCAGATCTGGATCAAGCCCTGTTTGCCTGCTAGTTTATCTCTGTTTATGTATCTTCGATAATTTTCCCAAAGTATGGCTTATGAACTTGCCCGCAATATCTGGGGTTCTTGTTAAAAATCAAACTCCAGGAGCCAAGTGCAGATTTGGTGAATCAGTTTGCCCAGGGACCAGGACCTAGGATTTTGATATTTACAAAGCTTCCCCGGCTGGGGCACCGGGCTGGCTCCATGGTAGAGAAGGCCATTCTTGACCTCCAGGGTTGTGAGTTCCAGCACAACGTGGGGGTAGAGATTACTTACAAATAAAATCTTAAAAAAAAAAAAACAAAACTCCCCTGCTGAATCTAATGCATACTCAAGAATAACTACCAAGACCGAGAGGAATGTAGCATAAGTGAAGATTTTTTATCTTTCCCATCTCTCAGCCAAAAAGAATTGAGGCATCAAAGCTTTTTGTTTCTTTCTCCATTTCCATAAACTTACTCCCTGCGTGCATCCCTACATGCACCAGTCCAAACAGACATCAATTAAGAACCTTCTACTTGGTGTTAGAAAATAAAATAAACAAACAGAAAGCACTTTATAGGATCCCCAACCCAAGGAGCTCAGGGCTTAAGGAATTATTTTTAAACAACAATTACCAATTACAATATGGTGTGAGAAGTGTTATAACAGAAGTGCCAATAACAGGTTTTAAATAAAGGAAGCTTGTTATTTAAAAAAGGTGATATTTCCATTTGTAACTCTACAGTTACAACTGCTTCTTTTTTTCCCCCTGACTGATGGAAGCTGTTGGTTTCTCAACTAGCACCCTCTGTGTTGTATACAATTTGGGTGACTGACATCATTTGCTGATTTGAATGACTGAATTCAATCCCCTCTTATAAGAAAATAAATTATAAAGCACACCTCGATTCATCCACAGCTGACTTGTTTTGGGGAAAAGAATCCATTTTTAAATGAGAAGCACATTTTATCCATTTAGAATTTTTATGCATTTAACAAAAATACACCATGGAACAAAATCCTGTCAAATGTGAATACTCAATTGGTACTCAGATCAATTAATGTATGTTTGCATTCTTTATAACCTATAACAAACTATGCAAACATTATGGAAATAAGAGAAACAACAAGGTAATAGCAACCTTAATAGTAATTACAAGGAGACATCACTCCGGTTTTCCATATTTAAGTTCAAGATGAATATTCTGATCTTCTCCTGCTTTTGCTATTGGAATTGACAAGTGTGTACAAACTAACCAGTCACTTCCAAAATTCATAGAAACTTTATTTCAAAATACCTGATTTGAAGGATCAGGGGAACACCGATCAATCCCCTGTGTCTGTAACGATCATATCTTTCAGCATGGTCCTGTCCAGTTGTTCTGGAATTTCCCTGTCCATTTTCAGAAGAGAAACCCAGGCTATTTTTTTCTGGCCTTCAGCCGCTCTGTCAGCGCTTCTGAAAATGGAAGCCAGGGACCAGCGGGATAAACACCACTGGGGAAAGGGTTAGAAATGGAACTTTCTGGCAACACCCCAGATTCACCAGCTCAGAAACCCTGTGGGTGCAGGGAGACCCGGTGGTGAGCCCAAGTGGGCTCCCACCTGCTCAGGAAGAGGGAAGTATTAGACATTGTGCAAGTCAGTCATGAGCACAGTAATCACCACAAACTAACTTCTTTGAAGTTATAACTAAATTTTATTAAACAAAGGTAATACTCAAAACTGCTCACTTCTTACTCATTTTATGTTTTGCTCTTACTTGTGTTGTCAGAACATGTATTTAAAAAGCCCTCCGGGAGATTCCGAAGGATGCTCAAGTTAGAGAAACATTACGGTGGGTGACCTGTTTTGAGAACACAAAAGGTTCCAGACCATCACTGGAACAGGGTGTGTGTTTATGCACAGGTTGCTCTGCGACTTGTCAACTTGTCGCAGACCCACAGCAAATCTGGGTGGATCTCGGTCTAACCAGTAAAGAGTGGTCTGGCCATCAGCTTGAATGAAATTCAGTACCTTCTCCTACAGAAGAACAACTCATTTTCCTAAGTTACTTTTGTATTAGGTTGTCCATCACTTTCACAGCCCTCAGGAACCTATAAGAAAACATTTCAAAATTCTTGTTAATGTTTATTTACTCGTGAGAGAAAAAAAAAGAGAAAAAAAAGAGCGAGGGAAGGGGTGGAAGAGGCAGAGAGAGAAGGAGACACAGAATCCAAAATGAGCTCCAGGCTCTGAGCTGTCGGCACGGAGCCCAAAGCGGGGCTCGAACTCATGAACTGCGAGACCATGACCTGAACGAAAGTCGGATGCCTAACAAACTGAGCCACCCAGGCGCCCCAAAATGTGTTTTTTTTTAATTTAGAGAAAAGACCCATATACAATCCCATAAAAAAGATTTAAATGTAATTAACTTCAACTATAACCGTAACGCTGTTTATCATATGATATGATGATATAAACTCTATCTGTGTTCGCTAGGTCACAGGATAAAATGCAGAGTAGAGCAACGAAATAAGACCTGAACAAAGCAAACTGTTCATGTTTCTATTCAGTCACCAGCAGATAATGAACCTAATGCCCCACAGGGATCATGTCAACACCAAGTGAATATTCCAGGGAGCCGAGATTCCACACGTATTCCCACTTGACCTTCTCCGATACTGTCCTCCCACCTGTTCCAAGGTGTCCACACACAGCATGGGGGCGTCACCAAGGATGAACAGTGTTGTCTCCACCAGGATTGTCTCCCACTTTCACCCACACCCATTTGCGTTTTACCCCAGGGAGGGAAGCACCCACCTGGGCATCCCAACCCTGCCCCTCCTTCCAACCTCGGGTGCAGCAGAGGAGTGTGGGGGCAAGGAATGCAGTGGAGATATTCCCCTGAGTCAGAGGAAAAGACACACATTTGGGCACCACAGCCAGATATGCTAGAGACGGGAATTTGAGAATGGAATAAATCACCAGGAACCATGCAAATCAATGAAATCTGGCCATTACATAAAAATGTTCTTCAAGACCATTGGAAGACGGGAATCTGTAGACCTAAAGCCTGGCAGGTGTTCTGCCCACCCAGGCAAATATTATTATGTGGCCGTTAGCAGTCCTGGAGTCAGGCTAGAAATTCTCACCTCAAACCAGGTTCAAAGGCCCTAATCATTTTTAAACAAGGAAGAAAGGATTTGGCATCAAAGGGCAAATTTGAAGGTTTATTAAAAATTGATGTTTTCAAGCAATTATACACAAACCCATAGTCACCATGGTCAGAAGTCTCATAGAACAGACACCTCTGCTGTGTTCCTGAACTCCCTCGATAATTTAAGGAAAGAAAAAGAGATCAAAGTAGAGGTAACTACTTTTTTGCAACTTTTCTAGTGTTCTATATAAGAAAATGGATGTGACATGGGGATCTTTATAGAAGATTTAAAGTAACAATCTTGTAAAAGATCCTCAGGTGAAAGGAAAAAAAAAATGCACTGCAGAGATGCATTAATGTTTCGCTTTCTAGAGGTAAAATTAGCCAAAAACTCTGGGAAAGTAATTTCTCCATTAGGATTTTTTCTCTTTCTTTATCAGGCTTCCTTTCCACTTCCCCTTCCCTGTAACGGCTCGTTCTGCTTAATCTCAAGCTGAAAAGAAAATTGAAAAGGGCAAATACGTGCTAGGCAAGTGGATAGTTCGATCAGAAAATACATGCGTACAGCCCTGCCAACCCTAGAAATAGGGAAGTGCAAATTGATAAAGCTAGTGTCTACGAGGAGAATTATTTTAGTCATTTACTTGAAGTACTCCTTCTGCCTCTCCCTTCTTAGGAAGATGTTATTTTTCCATAATTGTGTGATGTCAACAGATGGTACAAGTCACGAAGTTGAAGAGAGAGAATCCTTAGCATTCGTTTGATATTACAAAGCTGTGAGCACTGGATGTTTCTTAATCCATAAAATGGATCTCTGGGTTTCCATAAGGTCTTTTGTAAATGTAGACTCCGAGTTCCCAAAAAACAAAATTTACTTTAGATCAACTATTCTTCGCATGCTGTTGCCGTATTATGCGCTTTACCCGTTTCACGAATAGCCAACACAGTCCACGTGAGATTGGAAGAGCGGGCTCAACAAAATTCCACAAGTTGGACATATCAACACTAATAGTTTAATTCTCTGAAACATTTCTGATTGTCAAAATCAACTTCAAGGTTAACCTGGTTGATCCTTATTTGCCTATTTTAAAACACAATTAATGAGTTCTGTGACCCATGGACCTTTGTTTGTTTGTTTTTTAAGATGTGAATCCATAATAAAGGCATATGAAGGTTACAAGTATTATGAGAAACAGGCAATAGATATTGAAGATAGCAAGGCTTTCAGAACGAAACACACCATAGCCAGAAATATTCCCATAGTTAATTTATAAGCTCTTGAAATGAATAGAAATTCTGACAGCTTCTGAAGCAAGGCAGTGTTCTGACTTCTGTTGCAATAATAATAAGGTATTCAAGTATGGAATCCATGTGAATCAGTCTTTTGGGTTTTGTGAGTTACCATGGAGTTTTTAAGAATAATAGACCTAATTAGATTTAGTGACTCAATAAATAAATGAAACTTTTTTTTATAAGCCATCAGTAATTTTCCCCTTCTTAAAACTAGAAGTGAAAAAAAAAAAAAACCAGAGCTTTCATGCAGAAAATATATCCTATGCTCTTGACAAGTGTCTGAAAAATGCATGTCCTTTAGTCAAAGAAAGTAGATAATTTACTGACTTCTTGTTCATTCAATAAAGAGAAACGAATATTCTTAGGGAAAAAAAAAAAAAAACCAAAATCTGCCCTTTGCCTCCTTAGGTCTTATGACAATTACAAAGTTAAAAATGAAGTTGGGAAATCCGAATTGCATTTTTCAGGTGAAACTATCAAGCTATGTTACATAGCATATATCACATCAAAGGCAACACAATTTTACCTGGAGAACAGTTCAGGCAGTGCTTAGTTTTACAAACTGTCTTGGTTTCTATGACAGCATTTCTAAATATATTTTTTGCACCGTTAGTGCTACAAAGTAATAGTTGTTATGTTTTTTTTTTTCAAAAAGATTCTAAGGTCAATGCTTAGCAAAGTTGAGTGAAAGTGGAATTGGTTTGTTTCTTGCAGGACTTCTCAGGGCCTTGTTTTTCAACATTTACAAGGATGCAATGCCCTCAGGATATTCCGTTTGTTCTGTCTTCAAACATACCCAGAGTGGGACCAATTTTCACCTTCTCCACTGCAACCACCTTGGTCCAAACCATGATCATAGCTCACCTGCCCACCAGCATTTGGCTTCTAACTGGCTTTCTTCCTTCTACCCCGTCTCCTTAGAATATCGTCTTCAACACAGCAGACCTCTTGTCCACCTTTGTTCAAAGTCCTCCAACGGCTTCTTGGTGCACTAAGCATCAAAATCCTAACACCGCCATATACCTGACATCTGCAGACGGTCCTTGTTTTCACTGCTGCTTCTACGGAGAATGCTCTTTTCCAAAATATCCATAGAGCTAAATACCTAACCTTTGCAAAATCTTCGTTAAACATCAATTTCTCTGTGAGATGATCTCCATCATTAGAATTGCCACAACATCCCCCTTATCCTGCTCTACAGTTTCCTTTTTAAAATAACTTTCATCTAAAATACTAAAATGAGCCCATGTGTCCTGTGCCATGTAGATGGTTTATTGCCTTTATTTCCCCACCAGAATGCAAGCTTTAGAAAGCAGATGCGTCGTCAGCATTGAAAACAGTGGGACTCTAACAATATATGCCAGATAATGAATACATTTTTAGGGGGGGATATATTACATCCAGTATTTCTGAAATGCATTAGGTCCCCAAAACCCTTTTTCATTTTTTTTCTAACGATCACTGTCTCACTTAGGAAAGTTTCATCTAGTTCACTCCAAGGATGGAATACAAACCGTCTTTGCATGAAGGGCGCCAAAGGGATGGGTAAGCTTGAACGTAACATTTACTAGGTTTTGCAAAGTCCGTAACTTACAGACGTACCCTGGCATTTTAATTAGAACAGAACAAAGAGATCTCACTGTGAAAATGTAAATCTGAAGGAGCTGGCAGGCTTTCTAACTCACTCTTTCTTTCCCACAGTTAAAAACTGCTTTGCAACTAATATGTACTAAGGATCAATAGTCACAGAAGAGAAGTACGAATCTCTGCTGAACTTCCAATTTATAATTCTTCAAGCCACAAGACCAAAGCATAGTCAAGTGTTTATATGTTGAAGGATAGCTTGTGATCTTCACACAGGATAGATAGAAAAATGGAAATATATACATATAACATAAATTATGGATTGATTTAGTCCCCGAGTTTCCTAAAAATAAAAATGTTTGTCTCAATGTACACAAGCTTCTCATATGGAAGCGAAGCTGGATGATTATGCATTGTAAAATGACAAAAATATTTTCTCAACTGAATACATTTGCAGCAACCTATAAGTTATATAATAATAAAAGCTTATCTTAAAAGGCACCTCAAATCCTGAAATATAACTATTAATAATTCATTTAGCCGTTTCTTCAGATTTAACAATACATTTTTCAATAATGTTCTCAGCCTACATTATATATTGACTCCCTAATGTGGTAGAGAGGCATTTAACTATCTTATAGAAGTCCTTCTGTCTCCTCCTCCTCCAAAACAGTACCGCACTTTTTGGTAAAATTAAAATTCGGTGTTTACCTTATTATGATGATAAATCCAAGGAGCTTCCAATAATTGCTTTCTTATCTTGCACCACTTTTAAATTCTGTGAATAAATGTCTCACTTTTTGAACACATACTTTTCTCTGGACCCAGTGATAATTCTTCCTAACACCTCTGCAGCTCTGTAAAATCTTCAAAATATCCATTTCAATGTCATCACATGCCTTCAATACTTGATCAGTTTTTAGGCTGCTGCCAAAGACATGACTCTTAGAATCTTCAGAATAAAACCCTTCCAACCTTGACTGATGGGTCTCTTGGCATTCTGTACGAGGTGCCATGGTACCTCACTCCTCTCAAAGGTTTGTCGATCTCTTGAAATGTCCTCTTCTGGTCTTTCTAACACAATAAACACATCCTCCAGTAACCTGACTCAACCCCAGTACATGAGAGTTGGTTTGACTGGTCTGAAAATGATTTCCTCACAGAATTTTATTTTATTTTATTTTATTTTTTCAACGTTTATTTATTTTTGGGACAGAGAGAGACAGAGCATGAACGGGGGAGGGGCAGAGAGAGAGGGAGACACAGAATCGGAAACAGGCTCCAGGCTCTGAGCCATCAGCCCAGAGCCTGACGCGGGGCTCGAACTCACGGACCGCGAGATCGTGACCTGGCTGAAGTCGGACGCTTAACCGACTGCGCCACCCAGGCGCCCCTCCTCACAGAATTTTAAAGGCATTGTTCATTGTCAATGTACTGCTCACTCTTGCTCGGAGAAAGCCGGTGCTCTTAGGATTCCCCAGCTCTTCCCCCTGCCCAATTTTTTCCCCCAAAACATATATAATATCTTCCTATTGTTGTTTGTTTATAATAACGTGTGTTTCTTCAACTGGGATTTTTTTTCTGATTTAGGTAACATTTTCAATCTGCTAATTTATATCACTTAGTGCTGAGAATTTTCTTTTGTATTGTTTATTTAATAATACCAATCTACTAATTTCCTATTGTTTCCTGTTCTTCATGGCTTGGTTGCACTTAAGATTTTCACTATCTATTTACCATCTGGGAGATTTCTTTGACTTTCATTTTCTATTCTATTGATTGCCTTACTCAGCAACAGTATTTGAAATTGCCATTAGCTTTTTCTTTTCTTTTTTTTAAGTTGCTTGAAATCTTTATCAAGGCTTTAGCAGTAGGAGCAGACATGTTGCATATTTACCATATTTTTTTTAATTTAAATTCAGGTTAGTTAACATAGCTTTTCCTTATTTCTGATCATTTTTATTGTATCCAGTTCTTGCTGCATGAATACAAGAGTTTTCTTTCTCCTGGGATTGATAATCATTCTGGAAGGTTCTCTTTGGTTTACTTCAATACATGTACAGACGTGCTGTCATCTGTTTTACTGGTTTGTGTTAGTTTTGAGGGTGTGTGTGTGTGTGTGTGTGTGTGTTGGAGTCTTTTACAAATAACCAGTGAAATGCAAAGCAATAGAAATGTTAAGTTCTTTTTCAGCTTGCTGTGAGTGGAGACTGATTTCTGATGAGTTTACTGGAGGATTCTGGCATACTCAGATAGGTTTTTGATAAAGCACCCTCGAATGCCAGTATTCATAAGCCATTTTGCTGCCATCACTCCCATTTATTCAGAGATGAATCCTCGAAGCTCCTGCCCAGAGTGGGTGGAAGAGGGGTTCAAGGGTGCATGGGGAAGATGATGAGCGGCCGATAACAGTGGGAGATAGAAATGTGACTGCCAATGTTCTTGAATTAGGATAGAGAAAAAGGACTACAGGTTCCACTATTTAGTGTAAACAGGCTCACCTGAATTACTCAATTCTTGGCCCTTCACTATTCTTAATGTCCCCAAATCCAGAGATGCTGTCATTTATTTCCTCTGGAAAATAAACCTCCACTTTCCTGGGATAACGGGCGGGGTGCCAGACAGAACGTGTGTTGTGTTCTCGCATGGAAGGGGAAGACAAGAAGACCTGAGAATCTAGCCACTCCATATACCCATTTCCACCAAGTTCCTACCTCAGCCCTGCATTCCACAGCACCCAAAACCCCAGCTACCCAGCCTCTCCAGGACACAGGCTTAAATCCCAGGACGGTCCCCTCCTGCAGGCTCTTAATTGTTTTGCTAAATCAGCCACAATCCTTGGCTTTCCACATTCCAGAAACACGACGAACCACCCTTGTTTGCTGTTTGACCTATCCCATTCTATTTGTTTTTGTGAGTTTATGTATTTATTATTGTCATTTATGTACCGGTATTTAAGGGTCTCGGGTGGGAGTTGACACACGCAGTGTCTGTTCATGTTTAAATTGCTTTGTGCAGCCACTAATGTCTAAAAGAAATTCACACTCGGCTTTGTGAACTGGTTTTGGTCACTTAAAAAAAAATAAAACAGGACTCTCATGGCAATCTCCAAATGATAAGCAATCAAATAATCGAATTTGCCACTAATCACGGCCATTGCCACCCAGTGGGACATACCTATCAGAACACCGACAAGTATTTCCACTTTTCGGTTCCTAGGAAATGGCTTATACTCTACAGTTTCTAGAATTAAAAGAATGAGTGAGCTCACACTGACTGCTCTATAATTTACAGATTGCCAAATCCTAGTGATGTATAGGAAGATTATCAATGTGTTATTATCTTGATAAGTAGGTAGCTGTGACAACCCGTTTCCTGGTTCCTAAGTTTATTATTTTGTTCTGCTCCTTGTTTTATTCAAGGGGCATGGTCTTCTCTGTAACTTCTCATTCCTTCCCAAGATCTGGGGGCCAGGATGCAGAGTTGAGAAAAGGGAAAAATAAATTCAGAGCAAAATGAATCAACAGGTAGCAAGTGACACAGCACAAGAAGTCATCATTAACTAATTAATTGCCCTAAGCTGTGCGGGATTTTCCAGAAAGACACCTTTCTGACATTTTTTTTTTAATTTTTTTTTTCAACGTTTATTTATTTTTGGGACAGAGAGAGACAGAGCATGAACGGGGGAGGGGCAGAGAGAGAGGGAGACACAGAATCGGAAACAGGCTCCAGGCTCCGAGCCATCAGCCCAGAGCCCGACGCGGGGCTCGAACTCACGGACCGCGAGATCATGACCTGGCTGAAGTCGGACGCTTAACCGACCGCGCCACCCAGGCGCCCCACCTTTCTGACATTTTTAAAAATCTTCTCAGAGACCTCCATTCTCTGGGTCCTAGAAAGGCCACTGTGGCCCCTAACCCAAGATTAAACAATGAAAACTCCTTTGTCTTTTGGTCATACCAAAAGCTGTTTGCGAATGAAAATGTTCTTTATACCATGACACCAGTTTTGCATCTGCTCCTGACTTTAGTTCAATAGCATTGATGGTTTTATTTTATTATTATGGAGTGGAATTTGGGGACCAGGGATCTTAAACACACTAGCCCTTGACAAATTAATTTCAGTCCTTCCTTGCACTCTGCCATTTGTTATCTACTGATTCGTTTTGCTTTGTGTGATTTCTTCACCTCATAAACCGTCTTCCATAATGTGCATTTTGCTTAACTTTAAAAAAGGAATCTATTCGATTCCAACGCCCTGTAAAATGTCTATTGTGGGCAAATAAATAAGAACGCGAATATGTATTCCTTCTAATATTTTTATATAACATACAGAAGATCATGAGCTATGAATCTGACGGAGACAAAACATATGAAGGGTGCCTGGCGTAAGGATTTCAAAAATATTTCAAGTTAAATAAAGCTACCATGGACAATAATTAGCTAAAATTCACCAAATAACTAGTGTGTGTCAAGCATAGTTACAAATGCTTCCTGCGTATCACTTCAACCAGAGTCCAATCCATTTGAAGCCATTCAAACATGGCGCACCTCTCTAGCTGTGTTGGTTGTTCGGCCAGTTGGGTTATTTTGGCAAGCACATAGATGACTTGGTAAGAGGAGGAGCTGAGCACTCCGGGTGAGAAGAACGCCCCCCGCCCTCCCTTCAGCACACAGGTGGCCTAGTCAAGCCACTTAAACTTCTTTGAGCCTCAATTGTTTTGTCTCCTTTTGTTTTCATTTACAAATGAGAGAACTGGGTGTTCCCCCAGAGCTGACTGAATTTCACCTCCTGCATCTGTAAAGGTGAAATGGAAACACAGGACCTAAGGTCTCCTAGAAGTTTACTGGGAGGCTCAAATTGCATGACAGAGGTGAATGCATTCTTAAATTTTACTAGAGGAAAATGAATAGTGATTTAGGTGAGAAAAGTGTCTGAATTTAAATCCTTGTTCACGAGCTTTCACAGATATTGAGACGAAACATATGCATTCACCCATTCACTACAGTACAAACAGCAAAACAGAGGACACATACAGGTCTACAGATATAAAGAGAATTTGAAGCAGGGCCTACACGCAATTTGAGAATGGCCCCTAGGTGTCTGTGAACATAACTCCCCATGATTATCATGTCTGGAATGTAAATCAGACTGATGGACACTTTGTGATCATTCAAATCTTTCTAACTGAAGACGACTGTCGCCAAAATTAGACTTAAAGACTCCGAAACTATTTTCTGGTATTTGGACCAAGTTAATCTATTAAGCTAAGAAAATTAACTCTCATTTCTAGACCCCAGTGGGACACACCCCAAGGCTCCCACAGGGGCTGCGGGCACCGGAAGCCCCAAGCCTCAGTGCCCCTTCTAGGGAAGTTGATAAGTGCTTGCCACAAGGACAAATTAAATACATTTGCAAGTGACAGATCTAGTCTCATGCACACGCTGTAGAAACAGAAGGTTTGTAGAAAAGCGAATACATTCTCAGCAAAAATGTATCATTAAGTTCCCCGAAATTATCCTTATAATAATTTTTCTTTGGGGGGAAAACGGGGAAAAGGAACTATAGAATTGAATTTAACATGTGTCTTGATTAAAAATAACTCGGTTACACTTAAACTGTAAAAATCCAAGGAATTTATGGTACACTGTCAACATAACCCTTCAAGTTACCGAATTTATTATATAAAAGCATCTTTCCCTTATTCACAAGCACGGTTAAAAATACCATCTCAAGTGACGGAAGCATTGGCAATCTAAGGCTGCAGATTCCTTTGAGAATTTTTGCCTTTTACAAATTGCTATTTTACTTAATGTCATTTTGTACTTTTGATGCTATTGCAGGGAGAGAAATTGACCACACATCACCGTTTTCTCCAGAGGGTAATGGCTAGTTCAATTAGTCATTGATTGGGAATAATTGAGCAGATAAATGTGTCTTCAAAAAAATTTCGGGAATCAATTGGAGACAGAGAAACTGTGCATTCAGAGAATAATTTTCAAGGCTGAGAGTTGTTACTTCTAATTTGTTTGCAGAGACAGCACAGCAGTGAGGAAAAAATTAAGGCTGAAACATACTTGAATTGAGTTTCTATGAATCCTCCTGTTTTCTTTAGCCTCTTCAATCATCTTTACCTTTCCCTCTGCTGAACAATTAGTCATAAGATTATTCAACTATTCTGAGAACAAAGTAATAATCTTCGTCATGATAAAGCCATTGTGCCCATAACACCTATTGATAAATGAGCTCTACTAAAATGTGATTATTTTAGGCCTAAATCATGCCAGAGAACACACTAGATACTTTGCATCTTTATATACACTCTCTCATGAAATCATTCCATCCTGATATCTAAATCTTAAGACAATGCTTTTTCCCCCACGGCAATTCGAAATTCCCTATTAAATATTTCTAATTTTGACAGAGCTTAATACATGATGGCATCTGAACTTCAGATCTACATTCAGGCCTTAAATGATTTCATCCTCCAGTTTCAGTGAGCCTGCAGCTGGGATACTCTTGTTGCTCAAATGTTA